>NC_056739.1:564904192-564996534 GCF_019279795.1 Protopterus annectens | reverse complement strand
CTAAAGACTGGGATGTTATCCATGTTAGTAGCAGTCCTGAATATCCACAGTCAAACAGCCTTGCTGAACATGCAATACAGAGCGTAAAGCAATTACTGGAGAGGTCAAGGCGTGACAATACCGATATCTTCTTGAATTTACTCAATCTCAGAAATATACCCCATGACAACATACTTGGCTCACCTGCTGAAGACTTCTATCTGGGCAAAACAGAATAGCCTTGCCTATTAGTTCTAGTTTGTTGGTGCTCAATGCTAAAAACAAAAGTGCAATCAGAAGTCCAGATATGACAAAATTAGCAGATTTCTTCACCCGTTAAAAGATGGAGAGACAGTGCGATGCAAACGGTGAAAGGCTTTGATTGAACTGATCAAGTGACAGATATATATGTACCGAGCCGAGATCCTACTTAGTGGAATCTGATGGTAGAGAGTACAAGAGAAAATACAGACATCTTCCTGTATCAGAAGTGATATTGCAGCATCGTACCTGTGATACAGACTCTAGATCTCAGAGCAACTCTGATAATGTTCATACCAAAGAATATGTTGCAGTATGCATTCCCATTCCTGATGATGTCCCAGATGTTCCCAAAGTTGAACATTTCTTGAAGACAGTCCCCTTTGCTAGATCCAATTCTGACTTTTATGTTACATGGTCAGGTCGTATTTCTAGACCTAGTGTAGAATACACAGCAACTTGACATAATTGTCTTATATGTGCCTAATTTTGTATGATTGCATGTTAAATAGTTTTGTATAACTGCATGTCAAAAGATAATTTATGTAAATAGCATATCGTTGAATACTGTCATTTCGTATATGGACTATTTCTCAAAGAGGGAGGATGTAGATTAGAGCATGTGTATGTACCTTTAAGAAGCATTTCCAGACAAAATCACTTGCATATAAATACTGAACACGTGCAGGTAGCAATGCCATTTTGAGAGAACAGCCAGAGTGTTAACATGTACGAGTGTTGTAGTCAGTCTGTTTATAAGTTTAATTAAGTTTAAGTTATAAAGGCTCATTTCTGATGTGTTGGTGTGTATTAAAGCTGTTTAAACTGAACCCACAAATGTTCGTCTGTTTTATCCTGTCCAAATGAGCGACACATTCTTCATGATATATGCTATATATAAAATACAGTCTATATATCAGTGCCCTCATGGTGAGATTTTGTGAAAACAGGGTTCACCAAGACCTGAGGTGAATTCAGTTCCAGCAATACTTCTTTTCTTGCCGATTTCATCTCTGTCCATTTAGCTTGCTATATGACATCTATGTTCACTGACAGATTTCTAAAGGTACTCATGAAAATACCCCTAAAATACATTTATATGATAAGATTTTAATTATCTCTCAATTCATGCACTGCAGTCTAAAACTTGGCATTCTCAAATATTCTTTGATGTAATAAATGCTAACTACCTAGCTAAAACTTGGCATTCTCAGACATTCTTTGATGTAATAAATGATAACTACCTAGAAACAATAGCTAACCAGACCATCAAGGGTAATAACATTTTGGAACTAATCCTTACCTCCAGAACACACCAGCACTGTCTTCACATAAAAACACAGACCACACACCCACCTTCGCTGAGGCTCTCAATAAAAATCTACCCAAACAGAGCAAAGCAGAGACCTCCAAGGCAGAAATGCACTTGACCGCCACAGCACAACACTAATCATGAGACACATAACTTTCCTAAACAGTGTGCCGCTCAACCAAAGCCCCTAAAGCCCCTAAGGCAAAACAGCATGCCCAACACACTAATCACATGTGACTCAATAGTGAAGCACACTGATGTCCCACTCACTAGGCTGAATAAGGAGAAAGTAACAGTTAGCTGCCTGTCAGGCACCAGGATCCACCACATAATGCACGCACTCAGGTCTTTCAACAACAGGTACAAATATGACTCTGTCATTGTACATGTGGGTGTGAATGACTTAAGATACACCGCCCTGGACTACATGAAGAGAGACATGAAGGAGCTCTTGGATTATGTAGCCCAGGCAGGTAAGACCCTAACCCTGAGCAGCCTCCTACCATCGCCCAGAATGATACCACAGTACAAGCAGAAAATGATTGATTTCAACAACTGGGTAAGTTTCTGGTGTCATTCTAACAGGATCCAGTATCTGTCTGCCTGGGATGACATGATTGACAGACCTCGATGCTTTGCCATTGATGGCTTGCAACTGTCACCCCTGGGCTTCCGGATACTGACCAAGGCTCTTGTCACCCCTATAGTGGCTTTTTTTAGGCAGTGTTCCAAAGACCAAATTACCACCCT
The DNA here is from genome assembly GCF_019279795.1 of Protopterus annectens. NCBI lineage: Eukaryota > Metazoa > Chordata > Ceratodontiformes > Protopteridae > Protopterus > Protopterus annectens. Next base: position 564,994,232 of record NC_056739.1, on the reverse strand, counting down.
ACCAGCTACAAACAAATGCAATCTGAGGGTCATGCTGCTCAAAGCTTGAAGTCTAAATCTCAAAATGCACTCGATCAAAGCACTCCTTAAAATGGAGAACATCGACATTTGTGCTATAACAGAGACTTGGTTCAAGACAGCAGAAAACACCCCTGCACTACCAGGCTATAACTCATTCCACACCTTTCGTCCCTAGAACTTGGACTGAGGTTCTAAAGGTGGTGGTGTTTCCATATTCATAAAGGATGCACACACCTCCAGACTGGTAGCCCTACATAACGCATCTGAGATTCTTCAGGTGCAGCTAAGATTGGGTAAGACAGTGATTCAGGTCGTAGCCTGCTATAGGTCCACAACCATGTCCCAAGACTCACACTCCACATTCCTGGAGAATATTAGGGTCCAACCTAACACTTTCTACTGGGTGACTTCAACTACCCCTCCATTAAATGGGAAAACTACTCAAGTACCAATACACTTGCTCAGTGCTTTCTATAATTCATTAATTCCAATGCCCTGGACTAGCTTGTTCTTACCCCCACTAGAGGTAGCAACATCCTTCACCTGATCATTAATAACATGGGCAACTGTTGCTCTACACCAATAGTCAACTCCTCCCTGGTTATATCTGACCACAAACTAATCACCTTGGAAATCCGCACCCCCCCCCCCCCCACAAAGGTAACCGCATGAAAAACTTCTCCAAAGCTAACTTTGGGCTCCTAAAAACAGAGGTGGCTAACTTCATGGCACCCATGCAAATGGAGAATAGTTGCATGACTGCCGAATCATACACCAATGCACTGTATGAGCATGTACACAAATGCATGGATCTCGTCATAACCAACAGTACCAAGACGCTCTCCTCAAAAAAAAAAAAGGAAGCCAATCTGGTGGTCCCCTGCCATAAACAAACTCTACAACAGAAGAAGGAAGGTGATGTGGAATAAGGTGAAGTCCTAAGACTGGAAAAACTTCCTTATCCACCTCAACAAAAGGTTTAAATCCCTCATCAAATCCTCTAAAGCAAGCTATGAAAACAGAACTGCAGCAGATAGTAAAGACAACCACAAGGCCCTCTATAGTTATGTAAAGAATCTCCACAGCAATACCCAGATTTGCTCTGAGCTACTGCACAATGGTACCTCCTATACCGAACCAACAGATATTGCCAATATACTGGCTGACAGATTCAGTGCCAACTTTACCCCCACCCCCCCAAAAGACCAATCACAATACCAGTAGATTGCCAGGCACCCCGTATTACTGCTGCATAGGTTAAAACAGCACTTTCCAAGGCCAAGAATACAGGTTCTATGGGACCTGACAAACATCCCCAGCTGTGTTCTACATGAACTACAGAGTGAATGGGCACCTCACCTGTGTGCCCTCTTCAATCACAGCCTCACCTCAAGCTTTGTCCCTACTGAATGGCGTACTGCTACAGTCATCCCTCTCCACAAGGGAGGAGCAACTACAGACCCTGGGAACTATCGCCCCATTAGCCTGACGAGTCTGATATGCAAAGCTATGGAATGCATCATCATGGACCTAATAAACAAGGATATAGGGAATCTCCAAACTCTGGATCCTACACAGTTTGGTTTTGTGAAGGGTAGATCATGCCTACTCAACTTGGTCGACTTCTTTGAGTTAGTCAACAGAGCTGTGTATGAAGGCAAGGTGGTTCATACAGCATTCCTTGATCTGGCCAAGGCCTATGATACCATTCCCCACTCAGGAATCAGAAAAACTCACAAAGCTAGGCATCAACCCCTATATCACTAAGTGGGTTACAAACTGGCAAACAGATAGAACCCATAGTGTGAAAGTAGCTGACTTCAAGTCAGACTGTAGAGCAGTCATGAGTGGAGTCCCACACGGTTCGGTCCTGGGTCCTCTCCTGTTTGGTATCTACTTCTCTGAAGTCCAGGCCAACACACAGGGACTCTGGCTGACAAAGTTCGCAGACAATTGCAAGCTGGGAGCTATTATTAATTCCCCAAGTGATGTTGACATCCTACAGAAAGGCCTCCATGAGACCGACGACTGGTGCCAAAACCATGGCCTTAGGTTCAATGCCAAAAAATGTGTCGTCATCCCCCTTGCAAAAAACCCAGTTCCCTTGAATTACCGTATCAATGGTAATCCACTGAACACAGAAGGCATTATAAGAGATCTAGGAACACAGGTTGACAGCAATCTCTCTTTTGACCACTCCATTGCCACTGTGGTCAGAAAGTCCTTCTATATGGCGCATCTCATTACTAAGGGTTTTGCATCCAGGAAGAAAGAGGTCATTGCCGCCCTCTACTCTTCCCTCACTAGGCCAATCATCAAGTACAATGCCCCACATTTGGCATGTACCTCATTGGACACCTGCAACAACTGGAGAGGCTGCAAAAGTACCTCACAAAGAGGATCCTAGGCCTTAAACCCTTGTCCTATATGGACAGACTCAAAAAACTCCACCTATTCTCTGTCTCATATCCCCTACTTAGAGGCGATCTCTGCTTGACTTATAATGCCATGTCTGACACAGCTCTGTTAGAAATGCTGCATCTAAAGAAATCCAAATCCCTCTGCACCACACACTCCAGGGACCTCAACGTTATTACCACAATCAACAGAACATGCTGGAGGGAAAGATTTATAACCCAGAGACTGCCCATGCTATGGAATAGACTTCCCATACTTGTCAAGCAGAGCACCTCACTGGCCCTCTTCAAAAGAAATCTTGATGAGTGGACGGGAAATAGAAAATGCTCCCTGGGGATCACTCCAGTGGCTCTACTCGACAGAGGCACTAGGAACTAAGGTCGGGTGGCACGATGCCGGGGTAATCCTAAGGGCTAGGCTTGTAAAGGTTCCAGGGCCATTAGCCTAGTACACACCTATGAACCACCACTACCCCTAAGTGTGACATGTCTTTTGTATGCATCTCACTTGGCAAGTCAGATAACAAATGAATAGCCTTTTTCTTAAAAGCTGCTGACTACACCACTGTGAACAACACTGATTTTAAGGACCTTAAACATATGAACTTACTTAAATTCTATGATGACCTAATCAAATTTAATTGCAATCTCACCAGCCCTTATGCAACTTCAGCTGTCATATATGCAACTGCTCTAATCAAACCATTGTAAATGCATCATTCTTTTAGTTGAGGGTAAAACCAAATGTAATAGGAAATGTTTAAATTACCAAGAAATTTCTTCAGAATAAATAAGCTCTTTGATAAAATAAAAAGAAATGAAATTGTGTAACAAATCTAAATGTACCTATATTTATGACTATAAAAAAAAATCTATATAGAACTAAAGAAGATCATCACAGCATTAAAAACTGAATTTGAAATTGAAGGGTCTATATTAGTTCACCAAATGTGTATTTCAGCGAACACCTAATTATCGACCTCTAGTCAGCGAAAATTGCTTCAGCGATTTGCTGAATTTACCAAGGGGAAGGAAATACTTGACCTGCAGCACAATGGACCAACATCTCACTAAATCGAATCTACCCAAGTGGGGGACTTCTCCCCCCCATACCCCCACTAACTATATATACCAGCTCCAAGATCGCACTACAGTGGAGAAAAGGGAAAAGTTGTGTAGTTGGCCAACTACTTCTTTGTCCTTGGTAAACTCAACTATTCGTGGAAGCAATTTTCACTGTATAGGGGTCAATGATTAGGTAAAATCACAAAACCTTTAATGTCCAAAAATGAATTGAAAATCGTAAGTATAACAATTTTGACTGACTCTATCCCAAGCACCGTAAATAACATCCTTAACTTCAGGTGCTAACATGTTGTGTTGTAATACCATTCCTGTTGACATATCTTTCCTATCAGGTACTTCTTTGTGATTAAAAACTTTGCCACACTGCCTGTGTGTGTCATGTAAGACCTTCTGAGTATTTCATGTTGAAGCGTCAAAAGTATGTCAATCGGATAACTTCTTTGGACAAACAAATCCCTCAATATGCCCAGTTCAACTGTAAAAATGTCATCCTCACTGATAATACGTGACAACCTGATCATCTGGCCCTATTACACTATTGCAGGCGAACAAGGCTACAGAGCACAATATTCAAGATGTTAGTTTAACAGATACACAGGTGGAACTTTTCACTATGCATACACCACCAGTGCCCACTGCTGACAGACAAATGAACATGGAGACACTTATAGGGGAAAGGGACAACATCCCCAGGGTGGATAATAACAGCAGAGGAAGGGTTGGTACCAACAACATTCCTATAGGACCAATGTTTGATATGGAGAACTTCTTGGTGCCCACTGTATTAGGTGACACTTCTAGATCAGAAGACCCTGGGACATTCAACTCACAGGTATTTAAATTTGAGAAGCTAGCCAAAAAATACAAGTCGCTTCAGATGGATAATGTTTTTTTTTAGAGCGTTCATTAAAACTTTACAAAGTACCTAAAGGTTTGAGAGTATATAGAATTCGTATGGGGATTGAGGCAAACACAGAGGCATATAAAAATATGTTAGAACTTTTTGACAGAACTGGGATGGATTTAATGAGAATTATTATTAGAGACAATAACAACAGGCTAAGTGTTTTAAAAAACGAACTACATGCATAATGAGGGATTTGTTTGTCCAAAGAAGTTACCCGATTGACATACTTTTGACGCTTCAACATGAAATACTCAGAAGAAGGTCTACTGACTTTGTTCCCATCCTACATGACACACACAGGCTGTGTGGCAAAGTTTTTAATTACAAAGAAGTACCTGATAGGAAAGATATGCCAACAGGAATGGTATTACAACACAACATGTTAGCACCTGAAGTTAAGGATGTTATTTACGGTGCTTGGGATAGAGTCAGTCAAAACTGTTATACTTACGATTTTCAATTCACTTTTGGACATTAAAGGTTTTGTGATTTTACCTGTTACGTTACCTCAGTGCCTTCTTGTTTATCAGTATTTCACATTTTTGGAGTCAATGATTAGGTGTTTGCTGAGATATGCTTTCAGCGAAGTAATAGACCCGAAATTAAATTAGGTTTGGAAGCTAAAGATAACTATAATGCCTTCTTTATTTACAATAGGAAATTGAGAACTAACATCCAGCATGACTCTGAACTAATTCAAAATGGTACTACTCATCCTAATCTTAAAATATAGCTAATCTAATTGGGGAGAGATTTACTGCTAGCTTTCTTCCAAAAACAATAAATCAGACTCCCACAAATTCCTTAGTCCCATTTATCCCCTAAAGTCATCATAAAGCATGTCTTCTCTGTACTCTCAAAGTGCCAGACAATTTACCTTGATACCTGTTATACTGCGTCAAACATGCCCTCTCTGAACCACTCCTGCATTTGTTTAACTTAAGCCTAACCATACAGCATGTTCCTTAGGTATAGAAGACAGACACTGTAATGCCTCTTCATAAAGGGGGTCCTACCACAGGCACTTAGAAAGAATAGTTGTGTAAAATCTTACCATAACCATAGATGTCCTTCTTTTCTATGTTACAGTATTCTTAACATGAGGGATTCACTGGCAAAGGTAGTTCTGACGTTTGGCCAATATGCAAAAGACTAACTACTGCAAGGTACATGGGATATTGCATATAGGCAGCCAGCCAGCATTGGCCATAAAACTGATGTCCACACATACCATCCTCAGAACTTCTCTGCTGTCAGTGGAAACACCATCTATGATCTGTCTGCTAGCCTGAGTTGTTTGCTAGATACAAGAGTTTCAGATAAGTGCCCTGTTGGGGTTTGATTTTTTTTGCTACTGCTTTTTTTCTGTGAGGTTCATGTCACCAAAAAGGGCAAGTGCCAGTGTGGAGTACACATTCCACATAAAGATACCCATAATTAGTGTCTCTTCTGTTTAGGGTCCAACCACGATCATAAGTCCTGCCCTATTTCTAAAGCTTTCATCCCTAAGAAGTTACATAGCCACATTTCCTCTCTTAATATTCACCTTGAGAGTCAGACACTGAAAACATTAGCACATGACATTATGGAGGGTACATCAGGGTCTTCTGTCGAGCCTGCTATGAAGAAGGCTAAGAAAGTTAGTCTTGAAGTTTCAGCTGTGCCTTCCCTTCAAGACGTCTCTCTCATGTATGATGAAGTCCAGAAGACCCGCCCAGACTTTGCATCAGATTCTAAGGTGGGTTCCAATTCAGAGGCCGCAAGGGATCCTGCCATTGGCATGTCCTCGGAGGCTTTGCAGTTGTCCTCATCAGACGCACATGGGGAACTGAGGCTCATCATTTCAGAAGGTCCTCGAGCTATTCTGCAAATCTTAGTAAGGGAGGACATTCCAATGAACATCATTGAATGTAGGCATATATCTGGTTCCTCTACCTTTCATAGGACTGTTGCTCCTGTGAAAAATAAGTAGAAAAGCAAACATGTTGCTGATTCTCAGGACCCATCTGCAGATTGGCAAGCTTTCACACAAGGCTTGTTCAATGTCTTTCTGGCCCTTAAACCTCCTTCATTTCCTTCCTAGTCCTCTAACCTCTTCACCACAGAAAAGGATCAGAGTACAGGATTCTTCTGAAGAGGAGGATTCCTCAGAGGATGAATCCTTGGCTATTCTGCTCAGGTAACCTCCCCCTTCGAATATGCCTCCCCTAAGGAAGAGTCCAATGCCACAGAATATCCTGGTGAAGATATCACCTTTGGGAAGACTACTGCCAGGATGAGGGATTATTTTATGTAGGACTGCTCTCAGGTTTCTGAGGTGCAGAAAAGATATTACGACTTGCTACAAATAGATTCTCCCTCTCCTTCTGTTGTGCATCTGTTTTACCAGCTTTTCTTGATGCCATTTCTTCTGCATCAAAGACTCTGGACTCTTAGCCCTCTGCCTCTAAAATGTCAGAAAGCAAACTACAGACCCATCAGCATAATTAGTGTAATCTGTAAGGCCATGGAAGGTATTATCTCTGATATAATAAATTATGATATACAAAACCTTAATAGCAATTAAAACCACAATAATTTGGTTTTGTTACTGGTAGGCCATGCCTACTTAATTTAGTAAATTTCTTTGAGAAGGTCAATGAGGCAGCTGCGAGTGGTCATTTAATTCACATGGCATATTTGGATCTAGCCAGGACTTAGCCATAGTGTAAATAAGTTAAAAAGATCTTGAGGAAGATCACTTCTGCATAAGATGTATGGCTAACTAGGTAAAAGACAGAACCTATATAACTAAGCTGGCAGATGCCACTTCAGAAAGCATAATAAAGTACAGTTGTGTACACATACAAAAAATGTAGATGTTCCAGGGTATTCACTGTTGCAGTCATCACATTTGGGTTTATCCCTGCCAAGGTAGCCCTCAGCCGGCCCAAATACCAGAGGCTTAGTATTTCTGCGTCAGTTGCTGTCGCTTCAGGACTGATGTCAGGTCATCAGTAGTATAAAGTAAGGCAGCCGACACCATTACATCAGTTTTTCTTGCCCTAACCTGTCAAGAGGCCCCAAGCAGGAGCCAGGTTCTGGTGGAAGAACCCCACCAGTAGAAAGGAAATATCAATATGTCCCTTGTAAGGAAAGAGAAGAAAAGGGTGGGTGGAGGGAGGAAAACCAGGACTGCAACAGTGAATACACTCAAACATCTACATTTATGGTAAGTGTACACAACTGTACTATGTTCTTCATGTTTCACTGTTGCAGCCATCACATTTAGGTTGATTCCCAAAGCTGAGGAAATGGATGGAGGCAGTCAAGGAAACTAGGGGCTGGCTAGGATGCCCTGCAAGACTGCAGAGGCAAACCCTGCCCTGGATTTGGAGAAGAGAGGCAGGTGGTAATGTTTGGTAAAAGTGTGAATAGATGTCCAGGTGGCAGCCTCCAGGATGTCCCTGGTGGGGACTCCTTTGGGGAAAGCTGCAGAGGTGGAGGCTACTCGGGTGGAGTGAGTCCTGACCCCCTTGGGGTGAGGCTTTCCATGGTGTTTGTAGCAGAAATGGATGTAGTGTGATATCCATTTGTAATTGGCTTGTTTGGAGATGGCTTTGCCTTCTGCCCATGTAGCAAAGCTAACCAGCAATTGATCAGACTTTCTGAAGGATTTGGTCTTATCTAGATAGAATCTAAGCTGTCTGTGCAGATCTAGAGAGTGCAGGATCCTTTCCCCTTGTTCTGGGGATTAAGGGAAAATGAAGAGATTGTTTGACAGCCACACTGGACACTACCTTGGGCAAGAAGGATGGGTTAGTTCTGAGGGATACCCTGCCAGAATGGAAGATGATGAAGGGTTCCACAGCCATGAATGCTTGCAGTTCGGAGACTCTTCTGGCTGAAGTAATGGTCAGAAGGAAAGCTGTCTTCCAGGAGAGAAATTTTAGGTCTGCAGAAGAAGCTGGTTCGAAGGGGGCAGGGTGAGCTTTTCCAACACAAAGTTAAGATCCCAAGCTTAGGTTGGTGCACTTCTGGGTGGCCTCAAGTTGCTAGCCCATCTTAGGAACTGTTTGATCAAAGTGTGTGAGAAAAAGGGGCTGCTCAGTGGGGAAATGAGCAGAGATAGCAGAAGCATGAATTTTTATAGAGGAGAAGAGAGGCCACTGTGTAATAGGTCAGCTAAGTTATCTAGGATGAGATGGAGGGAAGGCTGTGCCAGACTGGCTCCCTTAGCTTGAATCCTGGTGTAGAACCTTTTCCATTTGTCAGCATAAGACTTTCTAGTGTTAGGGCATTTGGCTTCACATATAACATCTAGAACCTGTTTACTGAGGTTGGCAGATTGATCGATGGTTAGGGAATAAGCCAAGCTGCCAAATTGAGTGTCTGCAATTGGGGATGAATGAATTCCCCTTCCCCCTGGGTCAGGAGGTTTGGAATCTGAGGAAGATGCCATGTTGGCAGAGGGGACAGGCTGTGGAGCAAGAGGCATCAGTGCTGGCAAGGCCAGCTATAAGAATTGTCCTTGGTTTTTCCTCCTCTAATTTGAGCAGTACCCTGTGGATGAGAGATAGTGGAGGAAAGGCACAGACCGATAGACTGACCCAGGGGAAGGACAGGGCATACACTTTCCAAGTCATGCAGTGATGCTCCCTTGTGCAGAATTTGCTAAGCTGATGGTTGGTGTGGGAGGCAAAGAGGTCAACCTTCAGGGTGCCCCATTTTTGAGTTATTAGGGTGAAGGTTTTTCTGTTGAGCTGCCACTCGTGTGGTTCCAGAAGATTTCTGCTTAATTTGTCTGCCAGAGAGTTGAAAGAACCTGGTAGGAATTGTGCTAACAGGTGCAATTGCATGGCAGACGCTGTGTGCCAAAGGGTCATGGCCAACCAACACCAAGGGTAGGAGTGAGTCCCTCTCTGCCTGTTGATATACCACATCACAGTGGTGTTGTCTGTTTTGATCAGGAGAGCCTCTTGAGACAGAAGGGGCTTGACAGCTATCAAGGCATGCTGGACAGCCATCATCTCTTTTTGGTTGATGTGTAGAGGGATTTGCTGCTGGCTCCACTGATGTTGATGCTGAGGCTGGTGCGTATGTGGTGAGGGTCTGGAAGGTGGGGTGTGGTGAGAAAGATAGTCCCTTGTTGTGGGAGCATGCTGTTGCCCACCAAAGAAAATCTTTTCTGAGGCAAGAAATTATAGCTATAAAGAGTCTCCAGGTCTTGAGAGTGTTGACACCAAAGACTTTTTAGGTACCACTGAAATTTCCTCATATGCAGTCTGGCGTATGGAATGAGTAGTATGCAAGATGCCCTGAACCCCCGAGCTTGCAGGATCTTCCTTGCAGATAACTGGGGTCTGGTGGCTAGTTAAGAGAAGTAGGCTGTCAGGAAAATTTGCTTTTCTGGTGTAAGGAATGCCATCTGGGATGCTGTGTCCAGGCTTGCTCCCTGGAATATAATCCTTTGGGTGGGCACATGTTTGGATTTCTTTTCATTAACAGTGTACCCTAGGGAGGTTAGTAGGGACTTTACAAAGGTCAGGTGCTTGAGCAGCTTTTCTTGGCTGTCTGCCTGAATTAGGCAGTTGTCTAAGTATGGGTAAATCTGGATATTCCTTTGTCTGCAAAAGGCAATGGCCAGAGCCAGAAAGTTTGTGAAAACTCTGGGAGCAGTAGATAAGCCAAAGGAAAGCACAGAGAACTGAAAATGCTGAGATCCAGCACTGAAATGGAGATATTTCCTGCATGATTCCCTGATAGGAATGTGGAGGTAGGCAGCAATACGATTTTTAAAAATAAATTTGTGTGAGTCAGAGACTCTATAGTACCTGTCTGGTTTTCTGGGTGCAGGAGGGAGGGTTTCAGGAGTCAAGCTGAATTCCAGGAAAACATCCTCCACAACATCCAGGACTGGGGGGATGGCCAAGGGTCTGTGCTGCAGAAGATCTAAGAATTCCCCTGAGTCTCTTTTTAGACTGAGGGTAGTCCTGACTCTCCCATTGGAAATGCTCCCTTAAGGTATGAAGGGTTTCCCCAAAGGAAAAATCCTCTGGGGATGAGGCTGAAGGGATGGAATCCTCTGCATCAGAATACTCATAAGTAGAGAACGGGAGCGTCATTGCTAGGTTTGGAACTGTGCGGTCTGTCTCTGTCTTTATCTTTATGTTTTTTTCGGAAGATCTGCTGTCGGATGGCCTACCGAAGCCATACTGGAGTTCGAGGACTGTAAGTGAAAATATCTAGCTACAATAAGGGCCCAACGATGGATAGTTCTGGCACTGAACAAAGCCCAGAAGTGACAACAGGGGACATTGTGGTCTGGGCCTAAACAAGTGATGCAGTAAGAATGAAAGTCATAGTGTGGCATTTGCTTTCCACAGGCAAGACAATTGTTAAGTTTTTCTGACATCGGTTAGTGCAAGAAAAAAGGATCCCCAACAGGGTACTTAGCTTTAGTAGACTTCAGCTTCAGTTTGGTAGATGAAACTCAGGTAGCAGCCAACTGGTACTCATGCGAACTGCTTCTGCTTCTGGCTCCATGGCAAGAAAGACTGATGTAATGCCATCGGCTGCCTTACTTTATACTACTGACGACCTGACGTCAGCCCTAAAGCGACAGCAACCGATGAAGAAATACTAAGCCTCTGGTATCCGGGCCGACTAAGGGCTTCCCTGGCAGGGATAACCAAAATGTGATGACTGCAACAGTGAAACACAAAGAGCATCTACTGGAGTACCCAAGGGCTAAGTAATGGGACCCCTCCTTTCTGGCATACACAAATCATAACAAGTTTGCTGTGACATAATGATTTCACTTTGTCCCTACAGCAATAAATCACTCAGTTTATTTTAAATAGTAGAAGAAAAAGATATGCCTTCTGGAGGGCACTCTGAAGCAGTAGCCCCCAACCACAGGGCCGCAGACTGGTACTGGGCTGTGGATTATTTGGTACTCGGAGTGAAATGAAAAAATGAATGTATGTATGTGTATGAGTGTCTTTATGTGTCTGTCTGCGTGTGTGAGTGAAAGCGTGCATGAAAGCAGAATGTATTTGTGTCTGAAAGAAGAGAATCTGTGTGTAAAAGAGAGAGAGAGAGTGAGCAGTGAGATCTAGCGAGTCATTACTTTATACTCACTAAGCAGTGCTTTGGCTGTTTCGTGAGTGTAAAATAAAAGTAAAGGAAACCAAAAACGTATAGTGTGTGTGTGTGTGTGTGTGTGTGTGTGTGTGTGTGTGTGTGTGTGTGTGTGTGTGTGTGTGTGTGTGTGTGTGTGTGTCAGAGAAAGAGTGATGAGTGAAAGTGATCCATTGCAGTAGCAGCAGCAGCAATGAGATTTGCGTACCTCTCGAGCATATCATTCAGTCTCTCGCACAATAAATCTGGACAAAGCCATATGATAGGGACAGATTCTAAGTTTATAAGAGTAATATTTAAAAAGTCAACAAGGGTGCTATTAGGTTTACTTACCTCTCGACCATACCACTCAAACAAACCTCTCAACTGTACAGATTTTCACAGAAAGTCCAGATTTCTGCCTCATATTTGGATCTGTTTTTCATAAAATTGTGGTTTTCTGGCAAATCATTGGCAAGTCCTTAAAGACTGAAGTCAGAAAATAATGAAAAACATTTGAGATTGAGACTTCATACCCTTCAGAAAATTCATGCTTACAAACAACCTATTATTCTATCAACTTTCTAACTTTGCAACAGCAAAATTTAAAATTTGTCCCTATTTTGGGGCCTCTGTCCACCCATTATTTATGACTTTGTCCACACTTCTTGCTCTGCTCTAAGAGGCTAAGAGGTATGCACTCAACCTCTCGCACAATAAATCTGGTCAGAGCCACAAATAACAGGGACAGATTTTAAATACTGCTCTTATAAACTTAGAAAGTTAATAAGGTTTACATACCTCTCAAACATAGTATATCAATGTTATGCTCTTAAGAAGAATGTACACTTTTGTCTGGTAATTATTGACAATTGTTTTTTATTGTACTTGGAGATTTTCTCTGTGGGTCTCAGCTGAAAATGTACTTCTAGTCCAGTTGGACCTCGCCAGCAAACAAATGTCAAATAAATATGCACTTTATTATGTTTTATTAGGTGCAAGAGATGGCCGCCGGTCTGTAGAAAATTTTCTTACTTGAAACTGTAACTTGTTACAGATCCCCCACTACGTCCCAGGATTCCCACTCCTCATTTCTTGATACACTGGAAAATATTAGGGTACAACCCAACACCCTAATAATAGACAATTTTAACTACCCCACCATTAACCGGGAAAACTACTCATGTACCAACTCTTTTGCTCAACGTTTTCTGGAATTCATAAATTCCAGCGCCTTGGATCAACTTATCCACACCTCCACCAGGGGCAGCAATATCCTAGACCTAGTCATTACCAACATGGGTGACCGGTGTTCCACACCAGAGGTCAATTCCTCGTTGGTCAGATCCGACCACAAGCTAATCACCTTAGACATCCACACCTCACCCCCCTTTAGGGAAACCACCATAAAAAATGCCTCCAAAGCCAACTTCACCCTTCTTAAGACAGAAGTGGCAAACTTCATGACACCCATGCAGATGGACAATAGAGGTACGACTGCTGAATCCTACACAAATGCACTTTATAAGCACTTAAACGAGTACATGGATCGTGCTATCCCAAACAGAACCAAAATGCTATCCTCCAAAAAAAGGAAGCCAATCTGGTGGTCCCCTGCCATAAACAAACTCTGCAACAGAAGAAAGAAACTGTTGCAAAAAAAGAGTAAAATCCCATGATTGGAGGAATTCCCTGGTCAGCCTCAGTAAGAAGCTGAGATCCTTCATAAAATCCTCCAAAGTTAGTTACGAAAACAAAATCACCACTGATTCTAAAGACAACCACAAAGCATTCTACAGCTATGTCAAGAATCTCAATGGCAACACTCAGATCTGCTCTGAGTTACAGAACAACGGCACTAAGTATATAGAGCCAACTGATATAGCCAACATCCTGGCAGATAGGTTCAGTTCTAACTTTACCCCCCTCTCACCCCCTTAAACGGCTATCTCTATACCGGAAAAATGCAAAGTTCCTGTAATCATGGCTGCGCAGGTAAAACCACACTCTCCAAAGCCAAGATCACAGCATTCATGGGACCTGACAACATCCCAGGCTGCGTTCTACATGAACTACAGAATGAACTGGCACCCCACCTAAGCACCATGTTCAATCATAGCCTCACCTCAGGCTTTGTGCCCACTAAATGGTGCACAGTGACGGTTATCCCACTCCACAAAGGGGGAGCCACCTTGGACCCCGGGAACTACTACCCCATTAGCCTAATGAGCCTGGTCTGCAAGGCCATGGAACATATCATCATGGAACCTATAAACAAAGACATTGGTAATTACCAAATTCTGGACCCCACCCAGGTCGGGTTTGTAAAAGGCAGATCATGTTTCCTAAACCTGATGGACTTCTTTGAAGCAGTCACCAAAGCTGTAGACGAGGGTAAGGTTGTTCACACAACCAATCTAGATCTCGCCAAGGCTTTTGACACCATCCCCCACTCTGGAATTATACATAAACTCACTAAACTAGGTATAAATCCCTATGTCACAAAATGGGTTGCCAACTGGCTCACTGACAGAACCCACACTGTGAAAGCAGCAGACTCCAAATCTGACTTCAGACCAGTGACAAGTGGAGTATCCCAGGGTTCAGTCCTGGGTACTCTCCTGTTTGGTATCTATGTTTCTGAAGTACAGGCTAACACAGAAGGTCTTTGGCTAACGAAGTTTGCAGATGACTGCAAACTAGGAGCCATAATCGAAACTCCGAATGATGTGGGCATCCTACAAAAGGGCCTCATTGAGACAGATGACTGGTGTCAAAGCCATGGCCTCAAGCTCAATGCCAAAAAGTGCATTGTCATCCCCTTTAGTATAAACTCTGTACCCATGAGCTACCACATAGGTGGTAGTCTACTTAACACCGAAAGTGTGATAAGAGACCTTGGGACAGAGGTGGACAGTAGTCTCGCCTTTGATAATCACATTGCCACAGTAGTCAGGAAATCCTTCTATATGGCACACCTCATCACAAAAGGTTTTTCATCCAGGAAAAAAGAGGTCATTGTTCCTCTCTACTCATGACTCATTAGACCCATTATAGAGTACAATGCCCCTTTTGGTATGTACCTCACAAGATATCTACAACAACTGGAAAGGCCACAGGAATACCTCACAAAAAGGATTACCAGCCTCAAACAGATGCCCTATGCAGACCATCTCAAAAAAACTCCAGCTTTACACCGTAGCATATCGCCTTCTCAGAGGCGATCTCTGCCTAACATACAAAGCTATGTCACACCCAGAGCTGTTGGACATGGTCCACTTAAAGAAATCCTAATCCCTCCGAGCTACACGCTCTAGGGATCTAAACCTTGTCACCACAATAAACTCAACATGCTGGAGGGATAGACTCCTGTTCCAGAGACTTCTCATACTCTGGAACAAACTACCTATCTATATCAAACAAAGCTCCTCATTAGCACTCTTCAAGAAAAATCTTGATGATTGGATGGGAAATAGGAAATTCACCCCGGGGACCACCTCTGTGGCTCTGCTCGACAGGGGCACAGGAAAATAATTTTATTGGGTGGCGAAAGCCAGGGTACCTTTTTGGCTTGGCTTATATAGGCCCTAGGGCCAATAGCCTAGTACTTACCTATGAACCTATGAACTGGTCCTTGATGCAAAAAAGGGTGGAGGCCGCTGATTTGAAGAAACACTTTCCTTGGAATCAGAATCTTCATCTTGAGGAGAACTAACTGAAGAATCACACTCCCCCTCCCCTTCTCTCTGCTCATGTGACTATAAATCATTGACAGTTTGTGAAAGAAAGCTTTTTTCTTTTTGGAAGGTAATGAGGAACAAGGAGTTTACACATTAAAAGCCCAGATTAATCCCTTATAAAAAAAACAGCAAATCTTCCCTGTCCATAGATAAGGAAACAGAAGAAGTAAAGAATAAATACTTTTACGTTTTTGCTTTTTCTTCGTGGCAGATTTCCTGGAAAAGGATTGTCAGGAGCACTAGCCAAGGAATCGAGCACCTTACCTTGGCTAAGCTGTAAATCTTCACCCCACACCTTCCTCCATGCCCAAATAGAGCAGTTCTCTTTTGTGTGGTGATGGTAGCCCTACAGAGGACATGCCAGTCTTCTGGTATTTAGCAGTTTCCTGAGGAGTGACATCAGAAAGACCAGGAATAAAGGATGGATGGTCCAAAAAGCCAGGGTTAGCCAGAGCAGAGGCTGATGCAATGATGCAGCTGCTTTGATACCCAAAGACTCCCTAATGAGTTTCTTACTTTTTCAAATAGGGAAAGCAAGGAAAATGCAGACTGACAATTGCTCCATGTTCAAGCTGAGAAGATCATCTCACAAGCATGTAGCTGATCCTGAACGAGTTGGTGAAATGTACAACAGGGAAATTAAAGTTCTGAGGTACACTTTTGTCTGACAGTCACCAAAATCACTAATGCCTGCTCTGAACACATTTACTCTACATAAAAACTTAGTATATATCAATCAAAATACATTTTTACACAGTATGTCCACACAAGCACTATATAAGTAAAAATCCCTTCAGAAACATGACAGTCCCACATAAAAAAGAAACCTTAGCATGAAATTTCACAGTAAAAATGTTTTGTCACAGAAAAATTATGTAAACAAAGGTTTCCCCACTAGGACACTTACCTACCCAGCCTTGATAGGATCTCTGTCAATTTCACAAAGCCCACAGAGGAGTAGTAATTTGGTGGCTAGAAAGCTATGAAGATTTTGGGTCACCTAGACTGCCTTTAATATGGCTCTACTCAAGCCACTGTCAGCTTGGTTATGTGGAAGGTCCCCCAAAGCTTTGAAAGCTGGCCGGTGGTCATACCCTAGGCAAGGATGCAAGTTATAACTCATTTAGTTTAGCCTACTGTACTGAGAAGATTAAATATTTTGGACTGAAACAGAAATGTTGTTGAAAGAGGCAGTGTGTGTTGACTGATGAAAGAATTGTACAGAGATAATTTCAGTGATCAGTTAAGATAATAATACATCATCAAAATTCATTAAGGCTTTTTCTGAAGTATGAAGGTATGCTGGGAAATACCAGTGGTTTAGAAGGGTGGATATTATTCAAAGCCCTGCATCTGTATACTTCTAGTGATGGCGAGTCTACAACTTTTATTTATTTATGACATCTAATTACTGGGAAAGTCCGACTGGGTTGGAGTTCATTTTCAGTGGTGGTCCAGGGAAAAAGCTCCAAAGTATTACAAAATATTTTAAGAACAGTAATTTTACATTTTTTAAAAAAATACAAAAAACAACTACTGTTTAACTAAGTATACTGAATTAGACATAACATGAAAACAATGGTTAAGAACAGATACAAGTTATATGACAATGATTCAATATTTAATTAAATATTTAGAGAATTGTTTGCCAATTTATAGAGAAATTAAAGGTAAGTTTATATAAAGCAAACAGAAATTGCAATATGATGTAAGAAAAAAGCAGGCTTATGGTATGCTTAGAGATGAAACCAGAGGAAGCAGAAAACCTTTTGAATAGGTAAATCAACATTCTTTGTGGGAAGTGACAGTGGGATATAAGTCAATGACACAACAGTTGTAGTTTTCATTGTGGTAAACTTAGTTGCCCTAATGATCAAAAAAATGGTATGACAGATACTCCTAAATTTATCTTTGAGGAATACCAAAATATAGTAGTTTTAGTTTTACCTGGATTTTTAATTAGCTTGTTGTTTTAGTTTTCTGGATTATAATTATTTTATTGTTACAAGTTCACTGAACTGTTTTAATAATGCTTGGAGTGAGCCAACTATGATATCTTTTATTGAATGGTATTTTATTTATGTCTGTTTATGGTGGTAGAGCATTGTGGCCAAATGTTATACAAAACTGAATTACTGATTTTTTATACAGTAAAAATAAGATAGAATAAACATGAACTTATATAAAACGTAACTAATACTAGCCTAAGTCCATATAGGTGAATGTGCATTGCAGACCTGGAAATTTACAAGCTGTTGGCAATTTGTAATAGTTTTAAAACAAAATTACAATCACCCATAAATAGGGAACATAATAATTAAATAAACAACATGCATAATAATAGACCAAAAGGTTGTATTTAGTTTTACTCTGAAGTAACTCAGTACTTTATAACTCACTACTTATATCACCCTAAGTCTCATCTTTTGTAGTAAATGAGCTGTCCTTTAATAGGACTGTCTTCATATAAGGTGACAGCAACTGTTTCTCCAAACGGAGGAAGCCAAGGCTGAAAACCTAAATAAATACTGTGCAGGTCATATCAAGCAAAATATGTAAGTTCTCACCCTATCAAGTTCACCATTGCACTGTCCTACAACAAGCTAATCAGCATAGTAAAAGTGCTCTAGGAATTGATAGAAAAAACAAAATGCTGGAGGGGTAGCCATTTTATAACAAAATACCATTCAAATAAACTCCTCATCTCGACCATTTCACAATTTAACAACACAGAACTACTCATCTCTCATGTAAAACTTAACAGTAAAAACAGCATTTGCATAACAGCCCAACACATACCACCCAGCCCCAATTGCAATATTAACACTAATGAAGAAATCCTATGCTGGATATCCACCATGAGCCAAAACACAGTTACTAGTAGGAGACCTCAACACCGGCTGTCTACACAAGAAATGTATTATATAATTTCACTCCCCTCATCAGTACCCCAACTACGTTTAACAAAAATACAAGTACAGAACCATCTTTGGATTCAGTTCTCATTGCATCATCAAAGAAAATAATGACTAGATTTTGCCAACCAGATACAATGAGTGACCATCCTCCGACCTTTATTTTTAAACCAGCAAAACAACACCCACAGACAACACAACCTAACCGGGCACGTAGGCTCAGCAAATTTGAAGTACAAAACTTTATATCCAACCTTCAGCTATGTAACTGGGATATCTGAAAAACTGCCTCTTGAGGAAGCAGTCTCAGGCTGTTACAAAATTATTTCTAAATACAATAAACTAACTGGCCTCCATCATAACAATTAGTCCAGTGGGTTAATACAGAGTTTGTGTGTGTCAAGGGTGCATGGTGCAAATCCCTGTCCCCCATTTGTAATGATTGCCCAGATGGTCAGGATGTCTAAGACACCCAAGTCAAGGATTAAACTCTTTCCATGGCTGATAAGTATTCTAGTTCCAAGAGGAAATTATGGGTTCAGATCTCACTTCTGAAACTTGGACCAGTGGATGAGGAATCGGAAATTTGACACTGGTTGGGCATTTATGCCTCTAGCGGATATAGGAAACCTGTAAATGCTTGACCATCCTGTAGATCAGAGTGTATGTGCTTTGTCTTTAAAAAGCATGTTAAAGACTGTAAGTGAACATATAAATTCCAGACACATGCAATCCCATGTGCCATTTTGAAAGAGCAGCCAGAGAGTGAGCATGCATGATCGCAGTTGTTAATTGGTATATAAGTTACTTTAGTTAAAGACAGTAAACTTCTATAGTAATGTGTTTGTATAAACTAAAGCTACTTGAACAGAACCCACAAAGACTCTTCTATTGAGTCCAAAGTACGAGAGCGACAATCCATACCCAAGCCTACATATGCCACTTAAAATAGCCTAAGGTATCAAAACTTGTCAGATACACTTGTGAAGCAATGTTAAGTTTAAAAAAGCTCCAGGGGTCATTAGCTTAGTAATAACCTATGATAAAATCTAACCTAGCCCTTTGGTTAAGAAAAGAAAACAACTCATGCTCATCAGGGACAAAGCTTGGAAACTGGAGTCACAAAACAAACACTAATGCAACTAGCAAAGCTTCAGACATTTCAGAAACCATCGTATATTAAAACAGGGGAAAAAAAACTTCCATAGTAACCCCCAGGAAAAATACCAGCATATCACAAAGTTCTTCTGAGCATCATTGAAAAACTCTTCTCCACTCTATTCAAACAACCACACGAACACCATCAGTTAATAATAACAAAATTACATTGAGACTCAGTTCAACAACCATTTCATCCAAATAGTTTAAGGTCTTGTGAAAGATAATCCTTTCTCTTCTCTGCTACAACCTGTAAGATCGGGTTTCACTTAAATGTAGTTTGTTAGTCATAAATACAGTATTCTTTTTGCATAGACCTAGAAATGCAGCCATATTAAATATTTAGTCAAGAATACTGATAAGAATAAAATATGTTAACAGAATGTGCATGCAGTACAATGAGTACAAACAGATCTTAAAGTTAAAGAGGCATGCAGAACTTGTAGGAAATTTACAGGATTTTGGCATTATTATTAGGTGAGATACTTCAGGCACTTAAGTTAGTTTGGACTGATACACAGTGTGTCATAAGAGTGCTGTCCAAAGAAGTTCGGTACAGACAATTGAGATTGGGTATGGAAAGAATAATTCTGAGTGGAGAACTTAGACAGTATAGTATAATGAGTGCAGAAGCTATGGATATTGTCTATCTCAGTTTATCATCACTGTTATCTGAGTCAGTAAGATTTGATTCTGATATTGACATCTATCACCACTGTATGCTGCTACTACATAGTAAACTAAGAACTGGCACATAAAGGTGAAAATAGCACTTTTCAGCACAGTTCTGATTAATTAAAAGATAAAGACATTCATTCCAGTTTCTTCAAGTTACTTCCAGTTTATTTCAGCATTCTAAAGTCCTTTCATTTCTTACACCACCTACTCAGCAAAATGACTTTACAACATCCTTCTCCTTAAAACCTTCCAGTTCAACAGCCACTTCATCTAAATAGTTTTATCTGTTTTCAAAGATAATGCCTTCTCTACTCCCCCATCTACTTATATAGATGACAACACAACATCCTTCTTATTAAAACCTATCCCTACCTCAACAATCAAAAAACATTTCCAAAATCTAAAACCCACATGTCTAGCTGCAGATAACCATTCAGATAAGTATATCAAAATGGGTGCAGACTCAATGGCCTATCGAATCCCTGTATTTATTAACTGTTTCATTACAGAGTCATGTCCCATCTTATGTAAAAAAATTCTTATGTCCCTTCACAAAGGTGGAATTTAACAGAATTTTCTAACTAAATAATCACAATACTATTCACATACAGCTCTTCAAGGATGTCACCTCCAACAACCTCCTCTCACAGACCCTAACAAGTTTTTTGTTTAAGTTATAAAACCACAATTGTCCTTCTACATTTCACCAACAAAAATCATTCATTACAGAAATGCAGGTCACTTAGTCTTATCCCTCTTTCTTGAATAACCCAAAGCATTAGACACAGTCTCTCATCCCAAACTGTTAACTGAACTCTCCTCCTAGGCCTCTACCAGCCTATATTATCCTGGTTCAATAGTTACCTTAGCTAATATGCTGTAAAATGGAAATGCACATTCTCAGCTTTTATTCTCGATCCTTTATTTTTTCCCCCACAGCTTGATACTTGGTCAAGCTTTATTTACTATATTAATAAACAAACTCCACTCACCTAACAAATAAATCGCCATTGTGAAGTATGCCACTGACTCTACCCTCCTCGACTCTACAACAAGTCTACAAAACTCAAATCACCCAAGCATCCTTTTCCACTGTTAAATCCTGGCTGATCAATGCAAGCCTACTATTAAACCATGTTGATTGTTTGTCTTTTCGGCTTTTCCCGGTTAGGGGTAGCCACAGCGGAACACCGGTCTGCTAATGATTGGCAGTAGATTTTTTATGGTGCCGAGTTGCCAGCCTGACACCCAACCTTCAGCGAAGGCATGCCCATTCACGCATGTCTTTCGGAGGCCACTTGACCGCGAGGAGGACATGCAGACTCCACACAGAAGGCACTCCAGCCGTGAATCGAACAGGAGAACCTATTGCTGTGAGGCAACAACGCTACCGCTGTACCACAGTGGCTTTTACTATTAAACCATAAGAAAAGCAAATTAATGTTATTCACCTCCAAATAATTCTTTGACCTAAAACATTCTTTTAATATTATACCTGTCAGTAACAATACCATAGACAAGTAACCCACATAAAACTAGGGGTAACAGGAAAGACATGCGTGAAATGGGCATGCCTTCGCTGAAGGTTGGGTGTCAGGCTGGCAACTCGGCACACCAAAAAATGGAGTCTCATTCCCAACTGATACTACAAGGAAAGCCACTGCCTAGTCCTACTTCATTCTCACACTATACTATACACATTAGAACAAAGACCAAAACAGCACCCTGGCTAACTACTAATACTAAACAAAAAATCAAACTGAGAAATAAATCTTGGAAAAAATGGCGTTCCTCTAGAAACCCAACAGATCATGAAACCTTTAGAGAGCTTAGAAATAATACCAAAAAATCCATCCTCTCCGATAAAAAGAATTATTACCTCCAACTTCAGCAATCCACCAAAAAGGAACCGAAAAAGTTCTGGTCTACTATCACTAATCTACTTACCCCAGGCAAAGTAGTTACACCAAACCCACAGGATTTAGACCCTGAAAACCCCTCGTTAATAGCTAACAACTTCAATACCTTTTTTACTACTTCCATACAAAGTCGAGCTAACCACTTATCTCCGGATGCTTCGCAACTGCTCCTAAATAACTTAAATAATTCCGTTCTTCCCCTCCAACTCCAACCCATATCCACCTCATACATTCAATCTCTCTTACAAAAACTTAAACCCACTACGCCCTCAGCAGACAAACTTCCTGCTGAATTCCTTCAAATAGCAGCTAAATCTATTGCCTACCCTGTTTCTATCCTAATAAATAGATCCATAAAAGAAAGTACTTTTCCAACTATTTGGAAGATATCACATATAATACCCCTACACAAAGGAGGCAAATCCACTGACCTTTCTAACTATCGCCCTATAGCACTATTATCTCCACTAGCTAAAATCATGGAAAAATGTATACATAAACAACTACTTAACCATCTCCTTCAAAACAACCTACTAGCTAACACTCAACATGGATTTAGACCTTCACATAGTACCACTACTGCACTACTTTCCTTTACCAACACCATCAACTGTAACCGTAACAACAACAAACTAACCTCTTCTCTTTTCTAGACCTGTCTAAAGCCTTGACATGGTCAACCATACACTTCTTCTTCACATATTAAAATCCCTTGCCTTACATTTCTCTTCCTTAACCTGGTTCTCATCCTATCTTGAAAACCGACAACAAGCAGTACTATGGAAAAATTCTCTATCTGCTCTACTACCCATCTCTCTAGGAGTACCTCAAGGATCTATACTAGGCCCACTCTTATTCTCTATCTTTATCAATGATCTTCAATCATCTATCCAAAACACTACCTGTATACAATATGCAGATGATTCCACCATTATTTGCACAGCCTCCACTCAATCTGAACTCCAGTCACTGACACAATCTACCTTTTCTACCGTCGAACAGTGGTTCTCAAAAAATGTCTACTACTCAACCCCAAGAAAACAAAACTTTTACTATTCTCACCTACCCACAAATCTTCTCAACTAAACTTTACTATTACCGCTAGTGACAACTCCCTCATCTCCCCTGACTCCACTACCAAACTGCTTGGTGTCACTATTGATAATAATCTCAGCTATGATTATCACATCAATAACACTATAAAAGCAGTTAATAAAAAGATCGGTTCACTGTACAGAATTAAACCCTTCCTTACTCCAGAATCACGGACCACCTTAGCACAATCACATCTTATCTCTACCCTTCTGTATGCTTCCTCCATTTACACTAACCTCTAAAAGCAACCTTAGGAAACTGTCTACATCCTACCACAACATAGCACGTTTTGCCACAGCATCTCAGTATAGAACACACCACTGTACAAACTTAAAACAGTTACACTGGTTGGAACTTCCTAATAAACTTATCTATCAACAACTAGTAGTAACACATAACATTCTATATCAACCATCTAAGACACCTGCTCTGAGTAACCTCTTGACCCCCTATAATAACTTGAAACAACTGCGCTCCTAAAAGCTACAAGTCAACACAACCAGGATCACAAATTCTGCAGGTAACTGCCTTTTCTCCAACTCTGTAGGCAAAAGATGGAATAACCTCCCCTCACATATTACTGCTCTTGGCTCCTTACATCTTTTTAAAAAACATCTTTTTTTACATCTGACCAACTTCTGGCTTTGCTCTTGTACCAACCCAGACTAATCTACTTTATTCTTTTTACTATCAGAATTTCTTATTTCAAAACTATCTTTCTCTGTCAACACAAATGACATTACAACTGTATGACTATACTATTTCTATTGCTCTCAAAAAAAAAAAAAAAAAAAAAACTTTTGTTGTCTGTTATAATTATGTATATACATTTTAAAATGAGTAATTACCCGATTCTCATACAATAGTACTGTAAACAATTAATGCCTTTCTCAATACGTAGATATTACCATATGTTTTGTATTACTTTATCTAAACTAATATGTATGCATTGTTGCCCACTGTCTGAGTTTCTCACATTTATTGTAATTGTTTAATCTCTATTACCTTATTTTAATCTGTGGAGCTTTTCTCCCCGGGCCTCCACTGAAAATGGAAATTATCCAGCTGGACTAGCCCGGTCAACAAATGTAAAATAAATAAATAAATAAAATAAAATCTGAAATCTGATCAGCACACACAGCAAGTCAGGAAAAGCACACCAAAAAATGGAGTCTCATTCCCAACTGATACTACAAGGAAAGCCACTGCCTAGTCCTACTTCATTCTCACACTATACTATACACATCTACCATATTCACAAACTTGGAAACCAAACATCCAACAAAGTTAGAAGCATGCTACAACAAAGTAGCAAAATTTGCTATAAACCTCTTAAGAAGGACTCACCACTGCCTTGCCACAAAACAACTGCAATGAATACAACTAACCCAACATCTAATCTACACCCAGGTAGTCACAGCTCCTAATTTTATCTACAAACCCAGTAATTGCCCCTCTCTAACAAAAAAAAAAAAAAAATCCTTCAGCAGTATTCACAGTGCAGAGTTACACTCCAGAGATAAAATTCTTCTAGCCACCACAATTTCAAATAATGCTGAAGAAGATCCTCTCTGCACTAGTTATGTCACAAAGTTACCACTTCCAGTAAAACAAACAGACAAACTTAAAGACCTCAAACTCGAATTAAAGTTGCATTTGACTTGACCCCCTGGCTGTGCTCATGTACCTCACTGGGATAATGTGGAACCTTTAAGCCACTACCATTTCTGTAATACACCAAGTTTATAGATAGCTTAAAGGGACAGTCTCAGGAATTTTTTGTTTTGATTCTGGTGTTTGTTTACATTATCAGTGTGCCTTTTTGAGCATGCTCAGCTTTATTTGTGGTGGTCGGGGGGGAGGATTACCTCCAGGAGATTTCAGAGTTGTTAAGCAGATTCCATCTCAAACTGAAGTTGTACTCACAACAGCTCTTACATAAGCCATTCATTAGTTTAGTCTGTGCATTTTATCCTCAGGGAAAGGTAGCCTTTCCTGCATTTTACAACCTGACTGCTATTCTCTCTCTCTAGAAAACGAGGGAAAAAAGCTAAAACATTAGCAAACAGGGTTTTTGTTCTTTACATTGCATCTTTTTGCTGGTTCTGAATGTTAACAACTGCTGCTAGTTCTGTAGGAAGCATCAGTGAGGAAAATTTCAAACAGCATTGGAAGCAGTCTTTCTCTTTATTTCATTCTGTAGGAAATATGTGTTATTGTGTACTGATTTCTGAATACTAGTCATTTGTATAGACTTTCTGACATACCTAGTAATTCTGTCGAAAGTATTGCTACACATACATTCTTCCATTAATTTTCTTATTTAATATGTACTGATTTCTGAATGCCACTAGCCAAGTGCATATTTTATGAATTCACTGCTTGCACCTCTGTAGAAGCATGAGTGATGTGAAATTCAGACATTAGTAAACACACTCATCTGTGTTCCTTCCACTTCATATTTTATTTTGTGACAACGTCTGAACATAAACACAGTGCATTTCTTAGTATACATACTGCATCTTAGTGAGTTACTGCATTGTATATGTTCTTTAGCATTCATCTTTCTGTTTCTGCCTTACAACTGTATGCACCTGGGTCTAGTTCCACTATTATTATCTATAAACAAATTGCTGAAATGATGCTGTGTAGGCTTTTGCCATCATTCTAACACTTTATAATGCCTGATAAATGGCTAATTCCCTGTCTGACAACTGTTATTCCTACATGGTAACATTCAAACTACTGTTGCCATTCCAATTAACTCACATGGAAGTGATGTCAGAGGACCCTCTCCTCTTACCTCCCAACACTCAGACTTGCGAGAGATGCACTTATATATCCAAATTAGAAGCCACACGCTCTCCAGCCAAGGCCAAAATGGCTGGTCAAGAGGAGAAGGTCAACATTTGCACACCACATGGAACACATAGCCCTCCAGAACACACATCAGCACCGCCTTCACATAAAAACACAAACCACACACCCACCTTCGTGGATGCTCTCAATAAAAATCTACCCAAGCAGCAGCGACCTCCAAGGCAGAAATGCACTCAACCACCACAACACAACACTAATCACGAGACACATAACTCTCCTAAACAGTGTGCCAATCAGCCAAAGCCCCTAAGGCAAAACAGCATGCCCAACACACTAGTCATAGGTGACTCGAGAGTGAGGCACACTGATGTCCCACTCACTAGGTTGAATAAGGAGAAAGTAACAGTCAGCTGCCTGTCAGGTGCCAGGATCCATCACATAACGCACGCACTGAGGTCCCCTCAACAACAGGTACAAATATGACTCTGTCATTGTACATGTGGGTGTGAATGATCTGAGACATACCTCCCTGGACTACATGAAAAGAGACATGGACAAGCTCTTGGATTATGTAGCCCAGGTGGGTATGACCCTATCCCTGAGCAGCATACTACCATCACCCAGAATGATACCACAGTACAAGCAGAAAATGATTGATTTCAAAAACTGGCTATGTTTCTGGTGTCATTCTAAAGGGATCCAGTATCTGTCTGCCTGGGATGACATGATTGACAGACCTCGATGCTTTGCCATAGATGGCTTGTATCTGTCACCCCTGGGCTTCCGGATACTGACCAAGGCTCTTGCCACCCCTATAGTGGCTTTTTTAGGCAGTGTTCCAAAGACCAAATTACCACCCTAACAGCTACAAACAAATGCAATCTGAGGGTCATGCTGCTCAAAGCTAGAAGTCTAAATCTCAAAATGCACTCGCTCAAAGCACTCCTTAAAATGGAGAACATCGACATTTGTGCTATAACAGAGACCTGGTTCAAGACAGCAGAAAGCACCCCTGTACTACCAGGCTATAACTCATGCCACACCTTTCGACCCCAAAACTTGGACTGAAGTTCCAAAGGTGGTGGTGTTTCTATATTCATAAAGGATGTGCATACCTCCAGACTGTTAGCCTAACATAACGTATCAGAGATACTTCAGGTGCAGCAACATTGGGTAAGACAGTGATTCAGGTTGTAGCCTGCTATTGGTCTCCAACCATGTCCCAAGAATCACATTCCACGTTCCTAAGCACCCTGGAGAATATTAGGGTCCAACCTAACACTCTCCTACTAGGCGACTTCAACTACCCCCCCCACCCCCCCGCCACATTAACTGGGAAAACTATTCCTGTACCAACACACATGCCCAACATTTCCTGGAGTTCATTAATTCCAAAGTCCTGGACCAGCTCATTCTTACCCCCACTAGAAGTAGCAACATCCTTGGCTTGGTCATTACTAACATGGGCACCCATTGCTCTACACCAATAGTCAGCTCCTCCCTGTTTAAATCTGACCACAAACTAATCACCTTGGAAATCCACAGCCCCCCCCCCCCCGCAAAGGTAACCACTATGAAACACTTCTCCAAAGCTAACTTTGGGCTCCTAAAACAGAGGTGGCTAACTTCAAGGCACCCATGCAAATGGAGAATAGTTGTATGACCGCCGAATCATACACCAGTGCAGTGTACGACCATGTACACAAATGCATGGATCTCGTCATACCCAATAGAACCAAGACGCTCTCCTCAAAAAAAGGAAGCCAATCTGGTGGTCCCCTGCCATAAACAAACTCTACAACAGAAGGAGGAAACTGATGCGGAATAAGGTGATATCCCAAGACTGGAAAAACTCCCTTATCAGCCTCAACAAAAAAGTTGAGATCCCTCATCAAACTCACTAAAGCTAGATATGAAAACAGAATTGCAGCAGATAGTAAGGACAACCACAAGGCCTTCTATAGTTATGTAAAGAATCTCCATGCCAATACCCAGATTTGCTCTGAACTACTGCACAATGGTACCTCCTATACCGAGCCAACAGATACTGCCAGTATACTGGCCGATAGATTCAGTGTCAGCTTTACCCTGCTCCCCCAAAGGACCAATCACAATACCAATAGATTGCCAGGCACCCAGTATTACTGCTGCACAGGTTAAAACAACACTGTTCAAGGCCAAGAATACAGCTTCTATGGGACCTGACAATATCCCTGGCTGTGTTCTACATGAACTACAGAGTAAACTGGCACCTCACCTGTGTGCCCTGTTCAATCACAGCCTCACCTCAGGCTTTATCCCTACTGAATGGTGCACTGCTACAGTCATCACTCTCCACAAAGAAGGAGCAATTACAGACCCTGGGAACTATCGCCCCATTAGCCTGATGAGCCTGATATGCAAAGCTGTGGAACACATCATCATGGACCTAATAAGCAAGGACATAGGGAATCTCCAATCTCACATCATCATGGACCTAATAAGCAAGGACATAGGGAATCTCCAATCTCTGGATCCCGCACAGTTTGGTTTTGTGAAGGGTAGATCATGCCTGCTCAATGTGGTCAACTTCTTTGAGTCAGTCACCAGAGCTGTGGATGAAGGCAAGGTGGTTCATACAGCCTACCTTGATCTGGCCAAGGCTTTTAATAGCATTCCCCACTCAGGAATCATAGAAAAACTCACTACGCTAAGCATCAACCCCTATATCACTTGGTGGGCTGCAAACTGGCTCACAGATAGAACCCACAGTGTGAAAGTAGCTGACTCCCAAGTCAGACTGCCGACTATTCATGAGTGGAGTCCCACAGGGTTCGGTCCTGGGTCCTCTCCTGTTCAGAATCTACTTCTCTGAAGTCCAGGCCAACACAAAGAGACTCGGACTGACAAAGTTTGCAGATGATTGCAAGTTGGGAGCTATTATTAACTGCCCAAGTGATGTTCACATCCTGCAGAATGGCCTCACTGAGACCAACAACTGGTCTCAGAACCATGGCCTTAAGCTCAATGCCAAAAAATGTGTCATCCCTTTTGGGAAAAAAACGGTTCCCATTAATTACCACATTGATGGTAGTCCACAGAACACAAAAAGGCATTATAAGAGAACTGGGAAAACAGGTTGACAACAACCTCTCTTTTGATCACCACATTGTCAGTCTGGACAGAAAGTTCTTCTATGTGGCACATCTCATTATTAAGGGTTTTGCATCCAGGAAGAAAGAGGTCATTGTCTCCCTCTACTCTTCCCTCATTAGGCTGATCATTGAGTACAATCCTCCATTTGGCATGTACCTCACTAGACACCTGCAACAACTGGAGAGGCCACAAAAGTACCTCATAAAGAGGATCCCAGGCCTTAAACACTTGTCCTATATGGACAGATTAAAAAAACTCCAACTATTCTCTGTCTCACATCATCTACTTAGAGGCAATCTCTGCTTGACTTACAAAGCCATGTCTGACCCAGCTCTGTTAGAAATGCTACATCTAAAAAAAATCCCAAACCCTCCACACCACACGCTCCAGACATTTCCAACCTCATTACCACAATTAAAAGAACATGCTGGAGGAACAGGTTCATAACCCAGAGACTGACCATGCTAAGAAATAGACTTCTCATACATGTCAAGCAGAACACCTCTGACCCTCTTCAAGCGAAATCTTGATGAGTGCAAGAGAAATAGAAAATTCACTCCGGGGATAACTCCAGTGGCTCTACTTGACAGAGGCACTGGGAACTAAGGTTGGGTGGAACTATGCCAGGGAAATCCTATGGGTAGGCTGTAAAGGCCCCAGGGCCATTAGTCTAGTACACACCTATGAAAGTGACAACTGATTTGCAACCCTGTTTACTACCACATACAGCTCTCGTGCCTTCTCTCCCAAGTCAAACTCATACAAGATATATATTTCTCCTATATGTGCTGTTTCCTGACTTCACATACTACTCATGCAAAATTATACACACTGTGACTACCATTACTGATGAGACACTGCAGATATTGGACGCCAGCTTTACAAAACAGACAGTTTTTTCTACACTATCACCGTTCTCTAAAATAACACTGCCTGTCACACTATGGTTGGATCAAAATTCAGTGTAATGAACAAGACTTGCTATTAGATAATGCATTACTGGGTCCTCAGGCTGTTACAGGAGGATGTGAATCTTAAAGATCCCACCATGTATCTGTCAATTTGTCTTCCTGAGATTATACAGTATTACATTTTTCAGTGATTGTACTAAGCCTAACTGTAGTAAATGCATTTGAAAAAAGTCAACATGGGGATATGGTAATGAAGTGTCTTGAAGGCCAGTAGTATGCAAGCTTTCAATCAGTCATATCAACCAATACGCAAGCATATGCGCATATACAAACAACATATATAATACTGATTTTTTATAATATCATCTTCCTCTACATCATTTCCATGAGGACCTGGATCCTATCCTAGCAGGTAAAGGCATGAGACAACAACCACTCTTGGATGAGATACTAAGCCACCAGAGGAGACACACACACACACACACACACACACACACACACACACACACACGCACAAAAGCAAGTGCTTCACATGAAAGGCAGCTGTACCTCGATGTAAAACAGTGAATAGTACCATGCACCACGAGCAGTCAAAGGTAACTATTGCCTACTTTTACTGTCCTAACATGCAAAGTAACAGTAAAGTACCTCTCTCTCTCTTGAAGCACAACATTTTAAATCACTTACTTCAAGTTTAGTAGAAAACTAACTAAAATGAGAAAGTACAGTCATGTAAGTTGCACTTGTAATACTAGATGTTTGAATTCCAAACTTCTGCAGTAGCTGCACCCATTCTCCATTCCCCTACTCTTGCATACAGTTGTAGCTGGTATATAAAGTAGGGCTATGTTATGTGTTTTATTTTTACTATAGGTGACTTTAGGATTGGTAAGCTTTTCTCTTATTACATGGACAAGAACGTCCTTAAGAAAGCTTCACTCTGACTGCTGATTTAAATACTGGGGATTAGCCAATCAGCAGTCAGAGTGAAGGAATGGGGGATGGGGCACCAGAACTTTTTGTGGCTGGCTAGATGTTGTTTTCCAGGTTGGAAATAACCCATATTGTCAAAGGACTACTATAGCTGTGAGGAATTTTAACTTAAAACCAGCATTCCTACTCCTGGAGTAGCCCTTAGGCTATACAAGTTGAATACCAAGGCCTATCCATCCTTGAAGGAAGGATATGCATTCAGGAGCCTTTGGAGAATGGTTCTAGCAAAGACAGATCTGGACCAAGGAAAAGAATCCAGTTGTACGTGCTGAGACCTCTCCTTTTTGGTATTTACTTTTCAGATTTCCAGGGAGGGAGCCAAGATCTCTAACTAACAAAGTTTGCAGACAATTGCAAATTTGGGATTGTTATTAAGTTACTATACGATTCCCAGACCCTCCCGAACTCTCTCTCTCTCTCTAGTAAATTCTAGGTTTACTAAACATGAGCTCAAACTAACTGCTAAAAGTGCATTATCATCATTTTTAGTAGACAACCCATTGCACATCTTCCTATTTAGACAACACATCACTACAAAATGAAAATGTAGTTAGGGACCTAGGTGCCTGGGGTGATAGATAATTTTCTTTTTGACAATCATGTTGCAATGGTCATCAAGAAATACTTTTATTTAGCCCACCTCATGGAGAATACCTGCGTGTATGTATATGCATGTCATGCTTTCAGGCAATGCTAGGCTAAGCCCTGCACATGATGCTAAGTATACTGTTAACATGCAGATCGTATTGAACAAAGCTCAACAGAGAATACATGGTTCTGTATGGTGCATTAAGTGGACACTGCCAGCCATTCAGTTCTGTATATGAATTTTATGGCTCACAGTACTGGAGTAATAAGTGCAGCAGCTATTGATTAATTCATGTGCACATTCTTTGTATCAAACACTACCATTACTCTCCAAGCCCTTTGCTGTTGCATCAAAACAGGTTTATGTCATTCTTTACTGTAACTGATGCATCATACTGTTGCACAATAGTAGTACATTGAAGTAAATGCATGCACTAGCTTCTGAAAGTACTATTTGTAAAACTCTTGGAGGCAGCAGGGTCTATATTAGAATATCGAAGGATGTAAATACCGAATGTTTAAATGTCGAACTGTATTCAGCGAAAGCTGAAAACAACGAACATACAGAACAGCAAATTTTTTCCTAGGGAAAAAATTTGCTGTTCCAAAACACATGCACACAACACAAGCACACCAAACAAACAGCAATCCACACACATACACCTAAAATCTTACACCTAACCCTACACTAAACTATACACACACCACTAACTATCCACTTACCTTAACCTAAACCCTAACCCTAAGGTCCATCACTATCGCACACTCACCTCACCCGCGCCCTAACCCTAACTCACTTACCCCACCCTAACCCTCATGTCCACACAATCGCACATTTACCTGACCCGCGCCCTAACCCTAACTCACCTAACCCATCCTAACCCTCACATCCACACAATCGCACAAATACCTAACCCGTGCCCTAACCCTAACTCACCTAACCCACCTGAACCCTCACGTCCACACAATCATACACATACCTAACCCGCACCCTAACTAACCTAACCCACACTCAATCGCACACTTACCAGAACCCAACCCGTAACTTTCCACCACAGTGCTGAAAATACCGAAGCAACAGAAACGGACAACCAAATTCTTTCCCTAGGAAAAAATTTGGTTTTCTGTTGCTTCGATATTTTCAGCTTTCGCTGAATACAGTTCGACATTTAAACATCCGGTGTTTACACCCTTCGATATTCTAGTATAAACCCGTGGCAGCAGTACTAATTCAGATTTTTTTCAGCCGTGATGCTGTACTACAGTTGGTGACCCCTATCGATAGTTTTGCAGGTCACTGGGAATAGGTTCAGAATGCAAAACATGTAGCCATGTACAGTAATCTTATTAAAGCAGGATATTTGTAAAATTTCATTTTCCTGGAATGACACATTTCATGTCACTAAGTACCATACCATTTAAAAGTAAATTTACGCAAGGGGCCTTTATTCATTCATATTTTCAGCATGTATTATTATCAGTAGAGCAGTGTACAAAAGCAAGTACTTACCCTCAGGTTATACAAGTCTCTTCTTGCATACCATACTATACCCATGGCCCCTACAGACATGCTAACGTAAGTATGGTTATAGTTCTAACTACCTCACCAACACAGGAACAATCTCTAAGAACTTCCCACTACATCTTCCTTATTTATTATTTGTTGACTGATAAGGGAAGTTGACTAATACTATATTTATGCTCCTTTGCACTAATCTCTGATCTACAATCCACAAATCAGGAAATGCATACTCATGTATTAATGTCACTACATCAGACAACTCCTTTGCCACTGTACAAAAAAAGAAGTTATGTACCTACCATGACGTTCCATGTTAGATGTCTTCATCTCGCCTTCCTTCTGGCTGGTTGGGATCGGAGCCGATCTTCGGCTCTGACTCGGCCATCTTCTATAGCTCGAGAGCTGTTTACTGGCTTGAGGCTACCCCTTATCCCATGATGCCTAGCACTAGCTACCCAGATCTCATTTGTAATAGCTAACTCCAGACTTAGCCAGAGAACCAACCTGCCCAAGAAACAGGTTGAGCATAGCTATCATACTCTATAAGTCAGTAAAGGAAAAAACCAGGGAACACTCAGCCAGTGAAACCAAACCTCCTCTTGATCCAATAGGACAGGGGGATGGAGGGTGGGACGCAAGAAGGAAGGCGAGATGAAGACAACTAACATGGAACGTTATGGTAGGTACATAACTTCTTTAAGTTAAGTTGTCTATCTCGTCTTCATTCTTGCTGTGTTGGGACAGCATCCCTAGCACCTACAATCCTGGGCGGCTCATTGGAACAGACTCTTCAGAACAGTGGAACCAAAGTCAGCTCTGGTCCTGGAGACCATATCTAGCTTGTAATGAGAAATAAAAGTATGAGGATTTGCCCATGTGGCAGCTGCGCAAATAGAATCCATGGGCAACCTAGATTGAAAGGCTACAGAGGTGGCCAAAGCCCTAGTAGAATGACCTTTTGGCTTAATAGGCAACTCTTTGTTTCTCAGTTGATAAATGAAGGTAATAATGTGAGACAGCCACCTGGATAAGGTCACTTTGGAAACTGGGAGACCTTGTTTACCTCGAGCATAGGAAAGGAATTGTTGATTCGACTTCCTTATATCCTTGGTCCTATGCAAGTAAAAATGCAACTGTCTATGAATGTACAATTGGTGTAATTTATATTCTGCCCTGTTGGTGTGGTTAGGGAAAAACACAGGAAGGTCTATAGATTGGTTTAAATTATTTTCTGAGCAGACTTTAGGAAGGAAAGATGAATTAGTCCTCAGACTCTGTCCTTATGAAAAACCAAGTATGGAGGATGAACACATAGTGCCTGAAGTTCAGAGATGCATCTGGCTGATGTAATAGCTACCAGAAGGAGTGTTTTCCAAGATAGAAATTTGATTGAGCAGAACGCTGCAGGTTCAAAGGGGGGCATAATTAAGGAGGTTAGTACCAAATTAAAGTCCCAAAGAGGAGGGGGATCTCTTGCTGGAGGTCTAAGGAGAGTAGTCCCTCTTAGAAGGCTTTACAGAGCTTATGGGAGATAATGTTTGAATTAGACAGCCCAACATGAAAGTTAGAAATGGCCGCCAATTGAACCCTGATTGTAGCGGAAGCAGACCCAGAATGAAAGAGTTGTGCTAGGATTCCAAAAGTTTGTGTACTGGGGCTGAAAAGGGGTCTATTTTCCTAGCCTCTGCCCAACAAGAAAAACGTTTCCATTTACTAGCATAAGTTTTTCTAGTCATGGACTTGTGAGAGGACACAATAATCTCACGCACAGCTGGGGAAATGCTGGGAAGCCTGGCTAGGGTTGGAAGTGGAGCAACCAAGCTGTGAGCTGGAGTGTTTGGAGGGATTGATGCAACCTGCCTGATTGATGAATCAGTATGTCTGGAATTGGATCCAGAGTCCAGGGCTGCTCGAGAAGGTAATGATGCAGGAACAGAAACCATATCTGTCGAGGTCAGTAGGGAGCAATGAGGATCATTTTGCAACCCAACGATATAGCTTTCTGTAAGAGTTTCGGTATCAGAAGAAATGGAGGGAAGGCGTAGAGAAGTCCCTGAGGCCAATCGTGGACTAGAGCATCTCTGGGAGAGTGACCTGGAAGCAGAAGAAGGGAGAAGTAGTTGCTGCATTTGCTGTTGAAGGGAGTGGCAAAAAGATCGCAGCAAGGCTGTCCTCATTTTTGGAAGATTAGATCTGCAACTACCTGATTCTGAGACCACTCGTGAGGCATGAGAATAGTTCTGCTGAGCCTGTCTGCTATGACGATGGACCTCCCAGGGATATGCATTGCAATCAGAAATCGTTGGGAGGAAATCGCCCACTGCCAGAGTCTGAGTGCTTCTCGACATAGGGGATAGGACCTGGTTCTTCCCTGTTTTTGATATACCACACCACTGACATGTTGTCCATTTGAATTGCAATGGACCCAGAATGGAGAGAGTCCTGAAGAGCTTGCAATGCTAGGAGCACGGCTCTCAGTTCTAGGACGTTTATATGCAGATGGTACTCATGAGGCTGCCAAGTGCCTTGGACTGTCCTGTCCTGATAATGCCCCCCCACCCTATCAGGGAGGCGTCTGTGGTCACTGTGGAAACCGGAAGGGGGCTGAATGAAGAGTCTGCCCTGAGACACAAGTGGGGAGACCATTCACCAGGAAAGGTGCCTTTTGCATGCTTCTGTAATCATGATCATGTCAGACATGGGAAGCTGTTGGAAAAGCCACTGTGTGAACAGAAGCCACTGAAGGATTCTCATGTGAAAGCCAGCCAGAGGGATTAGAAGAATTGCTGCTGCCATGTTACCCAGAGTTTGAAGGATGAATCTGACTTGGATCCTTTTACTCTGCATTAGAATTTGTACTTGCTGACAAATTAAATATACCCTGTCTGGCGGAAGCCTTGTGGACATGTTCCTTATGTCTAAGTCTGCTCTTATATAGGTGATAGATTGACAGGACAACAAGGCAGATTTTTTGAAGTTTATTGTGATGACTAGCTGGGAGCAGATTGTGATTGTGTAGTCCCTGGCTTGCAAAAGTTGATGCCTGGTAGTAGCAGTTAGGAACCAGTCATCTAGATATGGAAACACCTGGAATCCTTGAGGTCTCAGGTGAGCCATAACCACTGCCATACATTTGGTGAACACCCTGGGGGCTGTGGTGAGACCAAAGGGCAGAGCTCTGAACTGGTAATGACTGGCTCCCAACCGAAAGCGAAGGAATCTCCTGGAGCGCCTGTCCATTTTGATGTGATAGTATGCATCCTGAAGATCTAGGGAGCACATCCAATTGTCCTGACCCAGAAAAGGTAGAATGAACTGTAGCGTGACCATCCAAAACTTTGTTCTTTGAACAGACTTGTTTAATCTGCTGAGATCCAGAATCGGTCTCCAGTCCCCTGTCTTTTTTGGTACCAAAAAGAACCTTGAGTAAGTTCCGGATCCATGTTGGTCTGCTGGGACTTCCTGGATGACTCTTTTTTTCTAGCAGCTTTGAAACTTCTATAACTGCTTGGTCCCTCAGATTAGGTGGAACGTCTGGAAGGGATTTGCTTGAAGGAAAGGGGGGTTGAGAGAAGGGAATTTTGTAACCTCCAGATATAACTGACCATACCCCATTTGTCTTGCATTAAATTTTGCCAGACTTTTGGGTACAGAGAAAGACTTCCCCCGACTGCCTCCAGAGGCGAGCAGTCGGGCAACCCTTCAGGGATGCTGAAAGGGCTTCTCAGAGAAAGATTCTCTGTTGCCCTGGTTCTGCGGACCCCCCCCTGCCATGAGGGCGGTGTCTGTTGTTGTTGTTGTCGGAGCCGATACTTGTTGAGGAGGGCAACATCTTGGCAAGTGCCTGCGACTTTAGCAACCTACTGACCACTCTCTCCAAGTCGTGATCCGAGAGCCTAGAGGACCGAGAGGAGTGAGAAGATTTGTGACTGCGCTTGCTCTGAAGCAGGGGAGACCAAGGAGCCAAATGAATATATTCCAGAGAAGGGGACCTCAGCCTCTTGTGTCTCCGTGACGGCTCTGAAGTTTCTGATGGAGCCGACGGGGAGAGAGTCTTATCAGTTCCAACCGGAACTGAAGTAGTAGGTAGAGTCTGCACCAAAGACAGCTCCGAGCTTTGAGACGATGATTTGGTAGCTTTAGGGGATTTCACAGGCTGAGTCTTGGCCGGTGAATCCTAGGGCTTTAAAAGACCTCTAAGAATAAGCTTATTCTTACGCTCCTGCAGAACTCTTGGACTACATGCATGGCAGATAGAACAACAGTCCTGCAGGTGCACAGCGCCTAAACAATAGACGCAAGAAGTGTGCCCATCTGTCAGAGACATTTTCTGACAGCATGAGTCACACTTCTTGAACCCAGACACTTTGGATTCTTTAGACATTCTGTACTAAAAACACAACAACAACAACTAACAATCAAAGTACACTCTACAGACAAAAAATTCAGTACACTACAGATTAAAGCTAAAGTTATTTATTTATTTATTTATTTAAATAGGAAGCCTCTAACTCAAATGGCTACCCAAAAGAAAGAAGGAAAGCCTCTAACTTAAATGGCTAACCTGACTAGAAAAAGAGAGAAGGGGAGGGGAAGAACTCTCCAAATTAAACGAGTTCTAAAGGGGAGGAAAGAAACTACTACTACACACTAAACTAATGCCAATAGTATAAGACTAAAAGTTAACTATAACTCTTTATGAAAAACTAATTTTTTTTAAGAAAAAAGTTCTATAATAAACTAATACAAGCCTGAGCCAGAAAAACGACACCTCGCGGCTGAAGCGGCAAACGAGATCTAGGTAGCTAACGCTAGGCATCATGGGATAAGGCGTAGCCTCGAGCCAGTAAACAGCTCTCGAGCTACAGAAGATGGCCGGGTCCCAACCAGCAAGAATGAAGGTGAGATAGACAACTTAACATTATATATTACAGATTTATTTTCATGGTATACTTAGGTCAAAATTTCTACTGTTTTGGGTCATATATGAAAGATGTAGGAAACGTAATTCATGATGTCATAAACAGTCTTCTCTTTCAAATTCCATGTATTGGTTCAAAGTACTGCTAATTACATTCACCGTGGAAATGTATGCATACAATCTTAGTATAAAAATCTCCCCATTAAATGACAAAGGTTTGATTAAATTAAATCTGGAAAATTACAAAATATAAACATACAATCTGTAGAGAATTTATTATGTGTAAAGTGTATTACATTTATAGTCCCGACATAATGTTAAAGTAAAATTCATTTCTGAAGATTCCAAATTTTTTTGTTTATTTTGTTGCTTAAGCTAAATTCAGTTTTCAAAATGGTGCTTCACTGGTAGTATGTAATGAAAGCAATATATAATTGTGAAAGATATTTCAAATTACTTGAGCTGCTGCTTACTCAAAAGCCTGTAGAACATTTCAGAACCACTGCATCACAAAACTTTAGGATTCAGCCTTGCAGCAATAACTGCACTAAATATCCAACTCCTTCCTCAACATGTACACACAAGACAATGGGAAATCGTTAATTTATCACAGTGTAAGTAGCAGGTTGGTAAAAATAAAATTAACTGCTACCTGTAATATCCAGTATCTATTTACTGTAAACATATTCTAAGAGTGAAGTGTTCTGGTAGTCATCTTCGTTGACATATTATTGCTTGTGCATAAACCTCTCTTACTACAAATGTTCTCCTGGTCATTTACCTGTTGCTCCCATCTGCTTGGTGTCCTCATGAAACCTTGAGCTGGTCCTGAATTAATCCTGATCCATCCTTGGCAGATAAGAAATGAACAGAAGATGAACGACTTTAATGATTGGCTTATCTTCTGATGTAAATCCAAGGAGGTGCAGTACTTGCCAGCATAAGAGTATATGGTCGACAGACCACATTGCTTTGCCAAGGATGATCTGCACCTGTCTCCAGCTTTCAAATATTGGGTAAAACATTGTCCTCCCAATAGTATCTTTTTTTAGGCAATGCCAAACTGACAAATGCTCTGACATAACAAATCCAACGCAAAGGAATCTAAAAGTGTTATTGCTCAATGCCAAGGGTCTTAAGAAGAAAATCCACTCCCTCTAAACTCTCCTCACCCTTGGGAATGCAAACATCTGTGCAGTTACTAAGACATGGTTTAAAGCCATGGACAGCACCCGTGGCAGTACAAGGCTACAATGCCTTCCACACATTTAGACCAGCTACTGCAAAGGCAAGGACTAAAGGATGGAGGTGTCTCAATTTATACCAACAACAACGTCACCTCAAGGTTGGTCAAACAGCATGAAGAGCTTGAGCACCTTCATGTCCAAATTATCAAAGGCAAAGTCCCATAACGTATCCTTGCTAACTATACCTGTATCTATTCTTGCCAAGTATAGGTTTTCCTCTATGTCCCAGGAAACCCATAACTAACTAACTAACTAACTAACTAACTAACTAACTAACTAACTAACTAACTAACTAACTAACTCGTACTTAAACTTATTTAGAGACATTCACCACTGAGTCCAATACCATATTCACTAGCTACTTTAACTTCCCCACTATAAATTGGGAGTCCTGTACAACCCGAAACCTGGAGTCTCAGATATTCCTGGACATTGCCCACTAGGAGAACAAAGATACTATACCTGGCCCTCCCAAACATGGGAGAATGCTGCAAGCCCCCCCTGTGTAATGTCCTCTCTGGTAACCCTGTACAATTTGGGAACTATTCTAAGGCAGACTTCCTATTATTAAGTGACAACCTGACAACATTTCAAGCCCCCCCCCCCAAAAAAAAAAAACCCACTGAAAACACAGTTGCCTGTGTAGAATTCTTCACGGATACTGCATACAATCATCGTTAATAAATGCATACAGACATCTGTGCCTATCAGAAATAAACTCAGAATAAATTCAAAAAAACAAATCACCACAATGGAATCCAAACATCAACAGGTTGTACAACATAAGGAAGAAATTCATAGCAGGATAAAAACTCTCTCATCCATCCAACCAAATGACTCAGAGAGCAAATCAGGCTTACCAAAAACAACTTAGAGGTAAAAATAGCCTCTTATGCCAAATACAACCACAAGGCTTTCTTTATGTCTGTAAACACAAAGGTTGTGCAGAGCTAATTGTGGATGGAGCCACCTACATGGAGCTGGAAGATATAGCAAATCTACTGGCTGACAAATTCATCTCCACTTTTACCCCTTTCTCTCCCCAGTCACCCCTCAAGAAATACCATTGAATATAACACCCACACCATCACTAGGGAAAGCACAGTTGTGTACACTTACCATAAATGTAGATGTTCAAGTGTATTCACTGTTGCAGTCATCACATTTGGGTTATCCCTGCCAGGGTAGCCCTCGGCCAGGTTGAATTCCAGAGGCTTAGTATTTCTACCTCGGTTGCTGTCGCTTCAGGACTGACATCAGGTAGTCAGTAGTATAAGTAAGGCAGCCGACGCCATTACATTAGTTTTTCTTGCCCTGTCAGCAGCCTGCAAGTGGGAGCCAGGTTCTGGTGGAAGAACCCCACCAGTAGAAAGTAAATACCAAAATGTCCCTTGTAAGGGGAGAGAGAAGAAAGAAGTGGGGGATGGAGGGAGGGAGGGAAACCAGGACTGAAACAGTGAATACACTCGAATATCTACATTTATGGTAAATGTACACAACTGTACTAAGTTCTTTGTGTTTCACTGTTGCAGTCATCACATTTGGGTTGATTCCCAAAGCTGAGGAAAAGGGTGGAGGCAGTCAAGGAGACTAGGGCCTGGCTAGGATGCCCTGTAAGACTGCAGAGGCAAACCCTGCTCTGCATTTGGAGAAGATAGACAGGTGGTAGTCTTTGGTGAAAGAGTGAACAGATATCCAGGCGGCAGCCTCCATGATGCCCCTGGTGGAGACTCATCTGAGGAAAGCTGCAGAGGTGGAGGCTGCTCTGGTGAAGTGATTCCTGACCCCTTTAGGGGGAGGCTTTCCATGTTGTTTGTAACAGAAATGGATGCAGTGTGCTATGGATTTGGAAATTGTTTGTTTGGAGATGGCTTTGCCCTCTGCTCCTGCAGCAACGCTAACCAGCAATTGATCAGACTTTCAGAAGGATTTAGTCCTGCCTAGATAGAATCCGAGCTGTCTGTGCACATCTAGAAAGTGCAGGATCCTTTCCCCCTTGTTCTGTGGGTTAAGGAAAAAGGTGGGAAAATGAACAGACTGGTTGAGAGCCACACTGGACACCACTTTGGGCATGAAGGATGGGTTAGCCCTGAGGGAAACCCTGTCAGCATGGAAGATGATGAAGGGCTCCACAGCTATGAGTGCTTGTAGCTCAGCGACCCTTCTGGATGAAGTGATGGCCAGAAGGAAAGCTGTCTTGCTAGAGAGAAATTTTAGCTCTGCTGAAGATGCTGGTTCGAAGGGGGGGGGGGTCAGGGTGAGCTTTTCCAACACAAAGCTATGGTCCCAAGCTGGGGCTGGTGCTCTTTTGGGTGGCCTCAAGTTGCTAGCCCCTCTTAGGAATATTTTGATCAGAGGGTGTGAGAAAAGGGACTGCTCAGTGGGGAAATGAGCAGAGACAGCAGAGGCATGAATTTTAATAGAGGAAAAAGAGAGACCACTGTGTAGCAGGTGAGCTAAGTAATCCATGATGAGAGGGAGGGAGGGCTGTGCAATATTGGCTCCTTTAGCCTGAATACAGATGCAGAACCTTTTCCATTTGTCAGCATAAGACTTTCTAGTGCTAGGGCGTCTGGCCTCACGTATAACTTCTAGAACCTGGTTACCGAGGTTGGCAGATTGATTGGTGGTTAGGGAATAAGTCAAGCTGCCATATTGAGGGTCTGCAATTGGGGATGCATGAATTCTCCTTCCCTCTGGATCAGGACAGTTGAGGTCTGAGTGAGATGCCATGGTGGCAGTGGGGTCAGGGTGCACAGCAGTGGGTACCAGTGCTGGCGAGGCCAGTCTGGAGCAATAAGAATTGTCATTGGTTTTTCCTCCCTTATTTTGAGCAGTACCCTGGGGATGAGAGGTAGTGGAGGAAAGACATAGACAGATAGATTGACCCAGGGGAAGGACAGGGCATCCACTTTCCAAGCCATGCAATGATACTCCCTGGTGCAGAACTTGCTGAGCTGATGGTTGGTGTGGGAGGCAAAGATGTCGACCTTTGGGGTGCCCCACTTCTGAGTTATTAGGGTGAAGATTCTTTTGTCTAGCTGCCACTCATGTGGGTCCAGAAGATTTCTGCTTAAGTGGTCTGCCAGAGAGTTTAGAGAACTTGGCAGGAATTGTGCTAACAGGTGGAATTGCATGGCAGAGGTTGTGTGCCAACCGGTCATGGCCAGCCTGCACAGAGGGTAGGAGTGTGTCCCCCCCTGCTTGTTGATATACATCACAGTGGTGTTATCTGTTTTGATCAGGAAAGCCCCTGGGGAGAGAAGGGGCTTGAAAGCTGTCAACGCGTGCTGGACAGCTATCATCTATTTTTGGTTGATGTGCAGATGGATTTGCTGTGGGCTCCACTGGCCCTGTATGGACCTGCCATCCAGGTGTGCACCCTAGGCATAGTCTGATGCATCTGTGGTGAGGGCCTGGGTAGTGGGGGGGGTGGTGGTAAGAAAAGTAGTCCCTTGTTGTGGGAGCATGCTGCTGCCCACCAAAGAAAATCTTTTCTGAGGCAAGGTATCATGGGTATAAGAGTTTCCAGGTCTTGAGAGTGTTGACACCAAAGGCTTTTTAGGTACCACTGAAGTTTCCTCATATTCAGTATGGCATATTGAATGAGTAGAATGCAAGATGTCATGAACCCCAGAGCTTGCAGGATTTTCCTTGCAGACAACTGGGGTCTGGTGGCTAGTTGAGAGAAGTAGGCTGCCTGGTAAGTTTGCTTCTCTGGTGTAAGTAATGCCATCTGGAATGCTGTGTCAAGGCTTGCTCCCAGGATTATAATCCTTTGGGTGTGTACTTGTTTGGATTTCGTTTTGATTGTGTACCCTGGGGAGTTCAGTAGGGATTTTACAAAGGCCAGGTGCTTGAGCAGCTTTTCCTGGCTGTCTGCCTGAATTAGGCAGTCATCTAAGTATGGGTAAATTTGGATATTCCTTTGTCTGGAAAAGGCAGTGGCCGGAGCCAGACATTTTGTGAAAACTCTGGGAGCAGAGATCCTGCCCTGAAACATAGATATTTCCTGCATGATTCCCTGATAGGAATGCGGAGGTAGGCCACTTTTAGGTCCAGGGTGGCTAGCCAAGCATCCATACAGAGCATGGGTAGCAGCTGCTATATTTTGAATTTTGGCAAAACCATGAAGGTGTTTAGAATGGATAGATCGAGGATGGGGTGCCAGGTGCCCTCTTTTCTGGGTACCAGAAAAAGTCTCGAGTAGAAACCTTGGCCTTTCTGTTCTGCAGGAACGTGCTCTATTGCCTTCAGAGAGAGCGGGGAAGGAACTTGCTTTTGTGCCTCTGCCCACTGGTTTGGAGGTAGATCTGGGAACCCTTTTGGAGTTGGAAGGGTGTGCAAAGAAAATGTGTATCCCTGGGACACTGTTGAGGACCCAGTGGTCATTGGTAATGGTGGCCCAAGTGCTTGCGTGAAAGCAGAGTTTTCCTCCTAGGGGTAAGTGAAGGTGGGCAGATGGGGGGGTCATTGTGAGTTCTTACCATGAGGGGGTGGCTTAGAACTCCTTGTTTTTGAAGTGGAGGAAGTCCACTGTTTTGATCTCTGCATTTCCTGTGGATGCTGTCCGGGGGGGGGGGGGTCTGCTTCCACGGGGCCTGGGCTGAACTGACCTGGTGGGAGCAGGAAAGGACCTGTGCTTGGAGGGACAAAGCCTACTGAACCTGCTAAGAAATTTGAACCTGGCACCTTTGATACAAGAAGCCCCTGCATTAACAAACTGTACTTACAGATACTTAGCTTTAGAAGACTTCAGCTTCAATTCGGAAGACAAAACTCAGGTAGAAGCCGAATGGCACTCTTGCAAACTGCTCCTGCTTTGGGCTCTACAGCAAGAAAGGGCAAGAAAAACTGATGTAATGGCATTGGCTGCCTTACTTATACTACTAACGACTTGATGTCAGTCCTGAAACGACAGCAACCGACGCAGAAATACTAAGCCTCTGGTATTCGGGCCGGCCGAGGGCTACCCTTGGCAGGGATAACCCAAATGTGATGACTGCAACAGTAAAACATGAAGAACATCAGGTCCTAAACACACATTCCAAGGCCAAGAACACTGCATTGATGGTCCCTGATAATATCCCAGGGTCCTTCCTAAATAGCAAGAAGCAACCTATGAGGACCACTGGAGTCACTGTTTAATGATAGCATGTAGTCAGGCTTCATGCCAAGTGAATACAGAACTGCAACAGTCTTGTCATTATATAATGGTTGACTTCAGAAACCACAGACCCATTAGTCTGACTAGTCTTAAATGCAAAGTCATGGAAAGGATTATCATGGAAATGATTAATAATGACATTGGTAATCTCCAGACACTTGATCCAACCCAATTTAGTTTTGTCGAAGTAAGATCATGTGTACTCAGTCTGGTAGACTTCTTTGAGAAAGAAACCAAGGCAATGGATGATAGTAAAATGGTGCATATTGCTTACCTTGACCTGGCCAAGGTATTTGATGCAATACCCAGCTCAGCATTGTAAACTAAGTCACAGAATAAGGCCAAATACCCTATATTACACACTGGATTGGCATCTGGCTCTCAGATAGGATTCAGGAAAGGGGGGTCCATCTCCACAAAGAAGTCATTTACTGGTGGAGTCCCTCAGGGCTCAGAGCTGGGTGATTTCCTTTTCGTATTTACTTCTTGAAAGTCAACATCAGTGGCCTCTGATTGACTAAGAATGCATATGATTACAAACTAGGT
The DNA here is from genome assembly GCF_019279795.1 of Protopterus annectens. NCBI lineage: Eukaryota > Metazoa > Chordata > Ceratodontiformes > Protopteridae > Protopterus > Protopterus annectens. Next base: position 564,949,345 of record NC_056739.1, on the reverse strand, counting down.
GTAGTCATAGAGTCACCCCAAGTCACTAATATCCACGAGGAAGGCCAGTACAGACAAATAACTGGCACTACAGAACACTGTTTAAAACTCAGTGACAAGAAATGCATAATAATACCCTTTGGAAAGTCAGCTACCACAGGAAACTACCTCATTGATAATACATCCCTAAGAGTAAACCCAGTGGTCTGGGATTGTGGGATGTGTGTATACAATAACTGGCTTGTGACCAACATGTGTCTAAGGTTGTAAGGAAATCATTCTATGTTGCCCAACTTATAAACAAGGATATGGCATCTAGGTCCAAGAAACTAAATTTTACTCTGTACTCAGCCCTCATCAGACTCATCACTGAGTACAATGAAGGAGGCTTTAGCATTTAACTGACCAGGCACCTACCACAACTGGAATGCCCACAGAGGTTCTTCATAAAAAATAAACAACTTCTGCAACATGTCCTATGCGGATCACCTCAAAACCTTATTCCTATACTCTATCTCCTACAGACTGTTGAGGGGATATCTATGTCTGGCATACAAGACATCCCAGGATCTTGTTCTGTTGGACCTCTTGCATATCTGCCAAACCAATAGTATCAGAACTACCTGATCCAGAGTTTAAAACCTTGTTTGTGACATAAACAGAACATGATGGATGGAGAGATATGTGTCTCAGACAATGCCCCTTCTCTTTAATGGGCTTCCTATCCATGCAAAGCAAAGTTCTTCTCTGACCCTACTCAAGTGTAACCTGAACCAGTAGATGGGAAATCAGAAATTCATCCCTGGTCTGTCATCTGTGTTTCTAATGGATAGAAGCAACATTTGATGACCTAGCATACACTTATAGAGTATCAAATGTGATGGGTATATTTGGGATGCATGGTTAGGCTTAAAAAGACCTCTGAATCTAAATAAATGACCTTTTCAAACACCTACCAGTACCCATGCAGCAAAACATGGCCATTATCTGCAACACACTTCCTCACCACAGCCTAAACTTAGAAGTTCCCCTTTCTGAAAACCTACATAGTCTAGTCTGTAAGGCCATCATCAGCCATAAAAGTATGGAAACATAAGTATTCTTAAAAAAAACATCCAAAGTAATGTAATAAACTTACACTAAACTCTTCCAAATGTCTACTCTGGTCTGACTTGAGTTCATAAATATACCAAACATCCTAAGTCAGACCTTATAAATGCTGGATTCTTTTTATTGCTTATTAACTGAAATTAAAATGAACAATTACCAGGGAATTTTTCAGACATTCAAAACAACCCTTTGTCTATAATGTTGCCTCATCATGGTAAATTGTGACATTATCACCTCTTTTCACATCTCCTGTGCAATTTTTCTTTTATGTTACCTAAAAGTCTCGATTTAACTGAAGACCAAAGTCAATAATCAGGTCTGACGTGTTGTCAAAATTGATAAAAACTATGATTATAGTGAATCGCTTAAAAAGTGAATGACTACGGCTTTCCTAAAATATACTGTAATACTTCACTGAGCTGTTGCCATCATTCTCAGTGATTTCATTTTGCCTTTAACTAATTCTAACATCAGCCAAAAAGTAGGCAATTACATAACTTATAAGAATTAAGATTTATGTGAAAATACTGACTAGTTAGGAATATGTATATATATATATATATATATATATATATATATATATATATATATATATATATATATATATATATATATACACATACATACAGAATTTCTGGTAGCTTCAACAGATAATACAAACAAGCATGGTCCCTAGGAACCAATGTTGTTGAATGCATGGCCATCGTTGTTCAGTAGCAGATGACAAACAATGAAAACAACAGTACAATTCAGATTTACTCAGATATTTTGAACCAACATGTCTTGACTAGCAGAGTGGCTACTAAACAGTTTAGGGAAAACACATGGATACTGATTATGTGGCCACAACTGGCAGAATTTCATAAATTAGGAGCATGCCTCTCAACTGTCCAGATTTTCTAAGAATGTCCAGATATTTACCTTGTATTTTTGGTCTGTTCCTTATAAAATGGTTGGTTTTCTGGCAAATCAATGAGGATTGAAGTCACTATAATGACATACATTTGAGTTTCCAACATCATGTGTGATGGAAGATGCACGCTAACAGAAATTCTATTATTTTATCAACTTTCTAAGTTCATATAAGAGCAATACTTAAAATGTGTCTGTATTTTTGGGCCTTTGTCTCCACATTATTTTAGGGTTTGTTTAGGAGGGTCTGCTCCAGAAAATGCACATCTTGAGGCAGCTGAAATTGATCATTTAAACCTCCCTACTGAGGCCCATACTACTAGTACTGTACAACAAAATATTACCACTCCAAGAGTTGAAGCATTTAATTTCCATGGTGTAACTTAGAAATAAAAGCAGCATGCATATCAGTGGCATTTCTAGAGCACAGCAGATGGCTGTTGGGTGACATCATAGCCTGCATACATAACATTGCTGTCTCAATGAATTATTGGTAATTACCTTGACTATCTAAGAAAATACTGTTCCTTGGGTTAAGGAGCAAATTCTTATTTATTCTTCAACTTCTTAGTAGGTTTGCTTATTTTATGCTGTCTATTTTACTATGACCACAATGCCATTTATTTGAAAAGTAACCTGAATTTGAAGTCAGCTAAGAAACGGAAGGGAAATGCCAGCTAGCTGACCTTGGAGGTAGGGAGGTAGCCTGCTCCACCATAGTACTGACACACAGTGGATGCTGTACTTTATACCAAGTCAGCCTGAAGAGACAAGAATAACTGCTGGCAATCCATAGTTTTGAGTGTTATTGCCATGGGTGCATAAAGTTTTTGTTATGCTTGAGATAAATCCCACTTTACCAGGCTGCCTATGGGTAACAGGAGTTAGGTTGAAGAAAACAAATATATACCCCTGACATGAGTAGTTACACCAAACATACCACTGCTACCTATAGGGTATATAGGGTATGGGGCTTCAGTGGGCCTCAGTAATTACAGACCCATAAGCCTAAACAACTGCATCAGTATGATCACTTCTTAATTAATAAGGATATAGGTAACCTACAGACTCTAGATCAAAGCCAGTTCAGATTCATCAAAGGCAGATGCTGCCTTCTTAACCCTTTTGGCTTCTTCAGAAAAGTTACTGTAGCAATGAATGAAAAATTAGTACACATTCCATATCTAGACCTCGCAAAGGTATTGAGCAGCATCCCACACTTGGATATTGTAGGTAAACTCTGGGCTAAATGTAAATCCCTTGGCAACATATTGGATTGCAAACTGTCACACAAATAGAACCTTGGAAACAAAAATGGGTAGATCTACTTTCTCCAAGAGACTGGATACTAGTGGTGTACCCCCAAGGTTCAAACCTTTAGCCATTCCTCTTTGGCATTTACTTCTTGGAGGTTAAATACTTTGCAGATAACAAAGATAATCCTAGGACTTTGGGGCTGGCCAAGGATGCAAATAACTGCAAACTCGATACCATCATAAACTCCCCAGAGGATACCCTGATCCTGTTTTAAACAAATAGATGGTGTCAAAATCATGCAAAACCATTGACTAAAACTGTATCATTTGGCAATCATGACTCTTCTTACAACTATCACATTGACAGCACACTCTTGAAAACTGAACTCATCAGAGATTTTGGAACCTATACTAACAACAAACTGTTGTCCTTTGATCATTACATATGCACCATTGTAAGGCAATCCTTTTTCATCACACATCTTGTATATAAATGTACAGTGTCCAGGTCCAAGGATGTAATTATTCCACTGTACTCTGCACTTGTTAGGACAATCATTGATGACAGTGCCCCTTTCCTTATATACTTGTTCAAACACGTCACAATTAGAATAACTACAATGCTTCCTCACCAAGAAAAGTCAAAGGCTCAAAGCCTTGTCCCTCTCCTTGGTGTCATTCAGGCTACTTAGAAATAACCTCTGCCTTGCATATACAGCCTCAACAGACCCTATCCTGTATGATTTATTACACATTTGAAAGTCCAGTTGTGGCATAAAAACAGTCACTGGATCTCAATCCCTTCTGCAACATAAATGGAACATGTTGGAGAGATATGTATGTATACCAAAGAATTCTAGTTGTAAAGATCTGTCTTCCACTCTACATAAATTAAAATACTTTTCTTATACTACTAAAATATAATTTGGATGAATAAATGAATGATTGAATGGGTAACCACAAATTCGATCCTATTGTAGCACCCTTGCTCCTCATGGTTAGGGGCAGCATATACATTTTCAAATGTATCTTTGTTCTGCCAACTTTAGGGTTATTTGTACAGTAAGGGCTAAAAATTACCATGTGAGTGCAAGGTTAGACTTCTTAACATTCTCACAGATCAACAGCATAGTTCCCTTGAATTACCACATTGATAGTAGTCCACTGAACACAGAAGACGTTATAAGAGATCTGGGAACACAGGTTGACAGCAACCTCTCTTTTGACCACCATGTTGCCACTGTGGTCAGAAAGTCCTTCTATGTGGCACATCTCATTACTAAGGGTTTTGCATCCAGGAAGAATGAGGTCATTGTCTTCCTCTACTCTTCCCTCATTAGGCCAATCATCGAGTACAATGCTCCATTTGGCATGTACCTCACTAGACACCTACAGCAACTGGACAGGCTGCAAAAGTGCCTCACAAAGAGGATCCTAGGCCTTAAAAACTTGTCCTATATGGACAGACTAAAAAAACTCCAACTATTGTCTGTCTCATATTGCCCACTTAGAGGCAATCTCTGCTTGACTTACAAAGCCATATCTGACCCAGCTTTGTTAGAAACGCTACATCTAAATAAATCCCAATCCCTCCGCACCACACACTCCAGAGAAGTCAACCTCATTACCACAATCAACAGAACATGCTGGAGGGACACGTTCATAACCCAGAGACTGCCCATGCTATGAAACAGACTTCCCATACATGTCAGGCAGTGCACCTCACTGGTCCTCTTCAAGAGAAATCTTAATGAGTGGATGAGAAATAGAAAATTCACCCCGGGGATCACTCCAGTGGCTCTACTCAACAGAGGCACTAGGAAATAAGGTTGGGTGGCACGATGCCAGGGTAATTCTATGGGCTAGGCTTGTAAAGGCTCCAGGGCCATTAGCCTAGTACACACCTATGAACCTAAGTACCTATGAATCTATTTTGTACTCTAGCTTGTAATGATTAACTAATTAAACTTTTTTTTCTACAAGTGGGAGTCAGTTTATTTTCACTGATTGTACTCATGTGTGAAGGAGTGTGACATATTTTGAAGCAAATAATTTTTGGCAAATGTATTTGGTCAAAAAAAAATGGCCCTTGCCAAAATCACTATTAAGCAATTCTCTGTAGCTGTTGCTGCATTTAAGACTTTTCAATTTATCTGAATCAAGATGTATACTGTCACTGAGATATTTCTTTATGTCTTCTTCATAGTTAAGTTAAAAAGGGTCAACTGTATACTATAGTACATTGACTCTCCTCAACCAGCTAAGATCTGCATCATTTAAATACAAATGTTTCCAGCTGGGCCACTGATAGAACATTCACAGTGGGGGTCTTTAAATACTTTCAAACCGTCTTTGTGGAATACAAATGCAAGCAATTAACACACATTTTGCATCTCTCCCATCATAGTCCATTACAAGGGAGATTAAGAGCGTTTCTGAAAGAGGATGGACATTCACAGATTTGTCTCTTAGAACATACTGCTGAAATTACTGAACACCAATCCTAATATATATATATATATATATATATATATATATATATATATATATATATGGATTCACTTCATAACACTGAAACTTCATAATACTGAAAATGACAAAACTTCATAATACTGAAGACCAAAATACTGAAAGCTCAAAATACTGAATACTCAAAACACTGAAACTCAAAATACTGAAAGCACATATTATGTGTAAACTCAGCTTAAACAACATAAATCATAGCAATTTCTGCCAAATATATGCAGGGGGCAAGCCCCCATGCACCCCCCACACCCCCTGCTAATTATATATATCTACTCCAAGATTGTACTTAACTACACTATGTGCAATCTTGGAGTTGATATATTTAATTAGCAGGGGTGAAGCAGCCCACATGGGGGGTGCAGGGGGGCTTGCCCCCTGCATATATTTGGTAGAAATTGTTATGATTTATGTTGTTTAAGCTGAGTTTACGCATAATACGTGTTTTCAGTATTTTGAGTTTTCAAGATTTTGAAGTTTCACTATTTTGGTTTCAGTATTTTGAGTTTCAGTATTATGAAGTTTCAGTGTTATGAAGTGAATCCATATATATATATATATATATATATATATATATATATATATATATATTGCATATAAAAGTAGAAGATTTTTCATCCACAAACATACAAAGAAAAAATAACTACAGTAACTTAAACATAAAAAAAACACTGGCATGCAAGTTACAGACAGACATTGTAAACATTTATTTGTGGAGCATGCAACATAGCCACACCACTGGTGCCATTTTCTAAGCCATAACCAAGTTATAAGATAAAAACCATCATAAAATTATCATAATGCTTTTCCATTCTAATTTATAAATAACAAATGAAAATGATGAAAACAAGCAAACTAAGTAAAACTTTTAAAAATATCTACTAAACACATCCAAGTAAAATTACAATTAAAATTAAAATACAGATTTGGACTGCAACATGAGGGATAAACAATTGCACCACATAAGCACAAGAAAGTATGTGTTCGCAATTTATATTGGTACAATACACAGTGTATATACATGGTATTAACTGATCTGTTATAGTACATCTTCAGTTTTCTGCTAAAATTTTTGTCATGCTTACTGAGCACTTGCCATTTTTCTGGTTGAAGTAGAAAGTATAGTTGCATAAGAAAGCTTGCTATAATTTGTAAATGTTCTAACAGATCACACTGCAGTCACCTAAGCTAAACAGGTCCTACCCCATAGGATCAACCATATTTCAAAGCTGAAGTGCACATTCCCCATGTGTAAGTATCTCAAGCAGAACTCCATGCAACTACAGCTGAAGTGTAAAAAGATTCAAAGCATTCACTGTAGATAATGGAGTCAAGAACATGGATAGAATGATGCTAGGAAACGTACTCAAGAGTAAACCATGCACAAAAGAGTGAAACATCCACAGCTGGGCAAAACAAAATTAAAAACAAGCAAAGAAGGGGGCTGGAGGGAGTTGTGGCTACTGCAACAGTGCTCTATTAGAACATTTACTGTTATGGTAAGTTTATTTATACAGCTGTTATATGTTTAGTCATACATCACTCTTGCAGTTGCCTCAGCTAAATTGGTAGATTACCATAGTTTAGACAACTAATACAGGGAGGAGGCCAAAAAAATTAAGACTCCCAGAACCCCTAGAAAATTATCCTAGCAAGGCTTGTTTTGCACCTGGAAAAGGAATCGGTTTGCAATGCTGAGTAAAAGTGTGCACGGAGGTCCAAGTTGCTGCTTATAGAATACTTCTCGAGTCCACCCTTTTCCAGAAAGCCATCAGCGAGGTCAAAGCCCTTGTGGAATGAACCATATCCCTGTCTGGAACTGGCTCATTTGGGTGAGTATAACAAAAGGTACTTTCATGGAACAAACACCTGAAACTGGGAGGTGTTCACACTTATTGTATTTTCCTTTTATCCTCATAGAAGACAAATAGCTGATCAACTTTCCTGAAGGCTTCAGTTTTGTCTAGGTAGTGTCTGAGCTGCCTAAGGACATCCAGACTGTGAAGAATCTTTTAACCCTTATTCTTGGGTTTAGGAAAGAAAACATGGAGGTGAGTAGCCTGTCAAAGTAAAATCTGAATGGACTTTAGGCATAAAAAAGGATTTGTTCTCAATGAAACGTCTTTGTGAAAAACAAGGAAGATTTGACTCACCATTAGTGCTTGCAACTCAGACTTCTCCTAGCAGAAGTCAGAGCAATGACTAAAACAGTCTTTCACATTAAGAACTTCAATTCAGCCTAATGAGCTGGTTCAAATGGAAACAGAGTTAGCTTTTGCAAGTACAATTTGAGATCCCAAGAAGAAGTCACCTGTTTTCTAGGTGGACTTTTATGCAACACCCCTTTCAAAAACTGTTTAACTTGAGCATGGTTAGGAAGAGGGATCAAAGGGTAGGCAAGCAGAAATGGCTGACAAATTCACCTTGTTAGAGTATTAAGAACGGTTAAGAGGACAATAACTGACACAAATAATCAAGCACCAGAAGCAGCCAAACCTAAAGAGAGTCCAGATTCTTGGACTGGCACAAACTTGAAAATCTTTTCCACTTACGCATATATAACTTCTTAGTAGCAGGTTTCATTCACCTACTTTATAGTGCATATCCTCAGGAAAAACAGGTGCCTAAAATGTATTAAAATTCTATTATCCAGGCTGTTACTTGAAGATTTTTCATGTTGTGGTGTATCAAATCATCTGTCCTTTGTGAGCAATACAATCTATGGGGAAGTTTATGGTAATTGCCCATGGCAAGATTGAAAAAAAGGGAGAACCCCTATTGTCTGGGTCAAAAGGGAGTCACTATCATAACTTTTGGAGAGTTCTTCTAAGATGCAATGTGGAGTAGGATAACCAGGCAAACCAGGTTTGATTAGCTGTTTGGCTGACTGATGGAATGTCAAGGAAGGGATGGGTGTGCCTATCTTAGGGGAGAATGATGACTTGGGCATCTCCTACAATTTATTTTTATTTATTTTATGTTTGTTTATCAGGAAAGTCTGACTGGACACAGGTCCTTTTTCAGCAGAGGCCCAGGGAGAAAGGCTCCACATACAACAATATTCAGAATCAGTTATAGACATTGACAAATATTCAAATTCTGTTACAAACATTGACAAATTCATTGACAGTAGACAAGTTGGTGAACATCACTTGGGATGAAAATATATATCAGTAATCAAGTTGGTGAACATGAGCTATGTGATATTGCAAATGAGTAATACATATATTACATGATATAATTTGAATATAAAATAGTATACAAAAAAATACAATTTATATACAGCTCATCGGTAGCAACTCAGTACAATGATCCCTGATGAGAACTGGGGAAGTCACTGGCAGAAGGTAAGGTCCAAAAAGGAGGTGGAGGGTGGAACTGGCTGATCTGCCATGGAGGCAGGGCAATACACTTCAATTTCCCCATTACATGCCCATCCCCCTTGATGTAACTACTTCATGAGAGAGGGGAGTGGGTATGGTATATAAGCAAAAAATCTTGGACAAATGTGGAGGAGGTCAAACTCCTGGGATGCCCTTAGGATCCATGGCTAGCCCTAGCAGTACCAGAGTAAGTCTGGTGGGGTAGGAGTTCGGCTGTTAGACCTGGGATGGATGTAAGACACTAGAACCAGGACAGTAAAATGACAAAAATGGTAAAAAGAAATGGAGAGCCCTTTTGGATTTTCAGAACAACTCTGTATATCAGTGGAAAGCATATAACAACATTAACATCCATGGGAATTAGAAGGCATCTGTCTTCCAGGCCTGTTTGCAAGGAGTACTGAAGCAGAATTTCTCTAGCTGTTTTTTTCTGAAAGGAAACAAACAGATCTAGTTGTGGTGTTCCCCACATTTGGATCAATTCTAGGAAGACCCCAGGATGAAGTCTCCATTCATGAGTGTCTACCTTGATCCTGCTGAGCTTGTCTGCAAACAGATTTTACTCTGATGGAATTTATGAAGCCTGTGTAATCAAACTGAGCTGAACTGAGCTGCTATCTACCAGGTCATCATAGCTACTCTGAAAAGAGGGCAAGCTCTGGTACTCCCTTGTTTATATACCATATCATTGTGTTGTTGTTTGTGTATATTTGTAGAGGTCCTGTGGACCAGAGATGGTTTAAGGCTTTGAAAGCACTGACCACTGCTAACATCTCTCTGACATTTATGTGCCTGTCTGTCTGAAGGGTTCCACTGATCTTGGACGTTTACCCCTTTGGAACGGCATCCCACACCAACTCTGATGCATCTGTAGTTACAGATTCTATGGAGGTTGAAAAGATGGTGAGAAACCTGGATTGCAAGAGATCTTGTCTATTTGCCAAAGAATCTCCCATTTTTCAAATCCCAGAAATAGGATCTGAAAGGACAAACAATGCAGACAATGAATCAAGAGTGATCTGACGTACCATTACATTTTCCTCATGTTGCATCTGGCCAGGGGAAGCATGAGAATCATAGATGCCATGTATCTGAAAAGCCTGGGAAATTCTCTTATAGATGCATGGTTCTGACTGGAGAAACTTAGGAAGAACTGCTGAAACATTTCTACTTTGTATTTAGGAAGAAAGGCTCTTCCCATAGCAGAATCCAAGTGACATCCTAGGAATACAATTATGTGGGAAGGAATAAGTGAAGATTTCAGAAGGTTGATGTGAAAATTCAGAATGAATACAAGATTCTATAAAGTTTGTAAAGATTATTGACAACTGTAAAAAGAGTCTGCAAAGATGAGACAATCATTCCAGTATGGGAAGATGTGAATGCCTTGAAGCCCACAATAAGTAATGACTGGAGGAAAACACTTTATGAACACCCTTGGTGCTGTGGAAAAGTCCAAAGGATAAGACAGAAAACTGATATATAACACAGACAGAACAAAGCTTAAAAAATTCTGAACTGCTCACTAAAGGAAATATGGTGATAGGTATCTTGAATCAAGCTTTACCATAAAGGCTAGAGGGGGAATTAGAGGAAGAAGGGACTGGAGGGATAACATTTCGAACCTGGGCGATTAAAAAAGGATTTACTAAGAAAAGATTCAGTGCAAGCTATCAGGAACATTCTCTTTTTGGTACACAAAAAGTCTTGAATAAAAATATTTGACTAAGTGACAGACACAAATGTTCTATAACTCCTTGGGCCAACATCTGGCACAGAATGGCAGGAAATAAAGAAACCTCGTTCGCTGGCAAGAAGGAATCCTTGGGAACGGGGGGGGGGGGTTCCAATCACAAAGTGTAACCCTGCTGAATTATCTTCAAAACCCATCTATTTGCAACAATCTGGTGAAGTTTCAGAGACATGCTGAAGTTACCAGGGGGTGCTGAAGAGTTGTATAGTCATGTTGACTGAAAGTATGTTCCCTGTTTGCTGGCATCTTGCTGCTTAAATAGCTTATTGAAAAAGGACACTGAGGCAGAAAGGAAGAACTTTTTAACACCTCAACAGCAAAGGGTCTAAACAGAATATCCTTATTTAAGGAAGACTTTACAATTTCAGTTGTAACATATTTAGGAAGATTATGAGAATAAAGCCATGTAGGTCTTCTGAATACGGATCCAGAACCAGCAACACTACATGAAGGATTACTAGCATCATACACACACTTTAAAATGTGCTTAGTATCTTGAGAAGCAGAAGTAAAAAAGGCTGTAACGATTGGGGAGAGATGGATGAAGGCTGCCAGCCTAGACAAATAGAATTTGATATTTTATTCTGGCATTTGTAAATAAATGTAAAATATAGGCATGTTTTCTTGATAATAAATGTAAAATACAGGCATGTTTCTTGAGTGTAAAGAAAACACTGTAAAATGTGACCTTCAAGATTGTTACAACACTGCCCCCTTGCTGTAAAGAAAAACTAAGTCAAGCCTTTTAAATTTGTCTTTTGAAATTGAAATGATTTTATGACATTCTTTGATCTTTAAAGTGGTTCCGGGCAGGCTGGCTGAAGACATTCTGTTTGTTGTGGTAACTAAGGACTAATTGCTAGAATGTATATGTGAAATGCTTTTTAGTGTTGTATTCTCCTGTGCAGGTGCTAGCTTGCTAAATAATGGAGTTTCTATTAGCCTGGGAACTCAGAGCAGGTGTCAAGCTGATGCAATAGGAATACTGGGAAAACCTAAGTGTCAAAAATGATGTAATCTGGGGAGGACCCAGAGACATGTTTGTTAGTGATGTTTTATAAACTGTGTCTCAGAGAGAGACTTGGAAGCATTTTAATCTTGATATCCGACTTACTAGCACTCTGCTTATGCTCACATGTAAGTTTTTAGCACTGTGATTTCTTGTGGGAACAGTTAAAGCTAGTAAAGATTAAGTAGGTATTTTTCTTTGAAATCAGACCTGTCCTACTATATTATTTTAAGTTTCTGTGTGATCTCTAACTCTTAGATATCTCTGTGGTGTAGTAGTTTTGTCTTGTGTTTTAATTATTTATTAAATATTTTTAAAACCTTTTACCTGTGGCTGGTTTGTGTAGAAATAAGCTCTAGAGTACACTGCATATTTATATAGAGTTTATTGTAATAGGCCACTCTGATAAACCTTAGACTGTATAGTCACATTACCATTGGATAATAATATTGCATAGTAATGATTGGACACCCTTTTAAGGGCTTTTTAGTAGCTGATATTTTTAACGGGGTGGTGGCAGTAATTACTACCGTACAGTCTGGGTAAAGGGGCACAGCTGGAGAATCTGTGTCAGCCTTTCCTAAGAGAATCTGTGAAGTTGTATAAATACTTATCTCAAAGTGTGTATGTGTTGTGTCAGCTACTTGGCAGGGACACGAAGCACTGGTTGGACAGAGAGGGTACTGGAGGTTCTAGCTTGCCCAGTTAGGCTGAGACCTGGACCCTATAGCTGTGCCAGTGGGGAGTCTTATCGGGGACCTGGTGAGCAAGGGAGCAGCCAGCCCCAGACTGACTGTGATCTCTGTGTGCACTTAAGGGAAATTGTACTTTACTGTGTGTATTGGTTATCCTTTCCTTCTCTATAGTGTTAGTGGTGAGGATTGAGGCTCCTTAATTGCTGGGCCAGGGCATGGTCATCACAGAGGCATTCAAGATTCTTTTTTTATCTTAGATGAGGGGAGGTTAAATATTGAGTTTTGCATGTTCTCAAAACATAACAGTAAAAAACTTTAACATATGACCTTGACAGTTTAAAATTATGAAAGTCAAATTACTGCAGAAACACATTTTCTTCTACAACCTACCCACTGCCTTCCCAACCTTGTCAGAAGGAGTGAGGTTAGCAGCAGTAAACTGTTTTGCTGAAGCAGTTTTGGATAAATAAATTATAGGTGGGTCAGCTATAGAATTTGTAAACAAATGTTTATGGTACATCTGTCAGACGTCCCAGGAGCAGGAGGTTGACTATCAGGTAAAGCTAAAAGCAGTGAGAAAAACATTCTATAAAGCTGGCAATAGAGGAATAGCTCCAGAATTTGGCATTACCAACTGAAAGAAATCATAATACATTTTCTGTACTATAGGCACTTAATTCTGCTTCCACTGGGGGAAAAAACTCTTTCATCTTAGATAAAGTTTCTGAAAAGGATAAATCTTCAAGATGGAAATTGAAAACCATACTTTCCTCAGAATCAGAATGTTCAGATTGTGAAGAAATTATTGGAGTACAACCCTCCTCCTGTAATGCTGTACTGTTTAAAAATCCATAACAGGAATAGATGGAATTTCTCCTTTTAATGTCTATGGAAAGACCATTAACTGAAAAAAACAACAATAAGTTCCTTAGCTGCTGCTTCTTTCGGCTTTTCCCAGTTAGGGGTCACCATAATGGGTCACCTGTCCGCTCACGATTGGCAGGGGAGTTTTACGGTGTCAAGTTGCCAGCCCGGCGCCCAACTTTCCACGGAAGGCACACGCATGCACTCACAGCTAGGGCCAATTTAGAGTGTTCAATCCACCTACAGCATGTCTTTGGGATGTGGGAGGAAACTGGAGCACCCGGAGGAAACCCACGTGACCACAGAGAGGACATGCAGACTCCGCACAGAAGGCACCCCAGCTGAGGATCAAACCAGAGAAGCTCTTGCTGTGAGGCATCAACGCTAACCGCTGCACTACCGCAGTAAGTTCATTAGCAAATCCTAGTAAATCTTCTCTGTCCACAGAAATAGTAACAGAAACCTGGAAAGTTTTTCTCTATGTTCACCTCTCCAGGGCAACTCTCTGGAAAAGAATTGTCTTTCTACAGGTTTACTATTCCCAGCTACAGGACCCTTCTCCCAGCTAAATGGAGGACCTTCACCATACCCTGCCCTGAAACCAAGAGTGGCTCCCCGCCCCTTACAGCTACAGAGGACATGGCTCTCCCCTTGTCTTTGGTAGCTGCATGTGTTACGCCAACATGACCAAAGGAAAAAAAAAAGACGAGAAGTCTAAGGTACAACAAATGGCCATAGCACAGTCACCCACCATTAGCTGACATGCAACAGGAACCACACTATCACCCAAAGACTCCCTAACAAGCTTTTTCTTTCAGACAGAAGAAGGTGAAACCATGGAGACCAGGAATTGATCCATTGGTAAGCAGAAAAAAAGTGGATTGTTGACCCTGGAGAAGTCAGTGCAGTGTACAGTAGGGAGCAAGTAGAGCTGAGTTAAGTAAACCACTGAAAGTTCCCCACAAGCACAGTACCCTGCCCCACATATACCTTCTTAGAAATGCAATGACAGTCTCAAAACACAATATGTTTCTTAGCTAAAACATATTTCAGTCAGAAAAATACCCATTTTCCACAGAAAAATATTATTAGTCAAAGTTTTGTACCCCAACAAGGAACTTATCTGCCCACCCAGCCTTAAAAGATTGCTACTAAACTGACAGCTCCACAGGGCCCACCAAAGGAGTGCTCTTTGGTGGCAAAAAGCTCTGAAGCTTTTTGCACACCAGCTATCCTTACATGGAGCTGTGCTCCGAGCTCCTTACACTTGGAGTATGTGGAAGTTGCCCTTTAGCTTTGAGAGCTGGATAGTCCTCAGGGGTAGATTAATTTAGCATAGGCTACTGCAGCAGGGATCTATGACTGAACATTAAATAAGTAACTTTGGCTATTACTCATAAGCAGTGCACTGTATTTCCTTAAACAGCAATGAACATGCTGAAGCATAAGGATGGGGGGATTCAAAAACACATGTAGTACAGTCACATTAGTAGAGAATCACAAGATATGCAGACTATGCAAATGAACATATAATGATAGGTAAATAAGGGTCAACATGTAAATGACAGGAAACCAATGTAAAAACATCTCAAATGTGGCAGATAAATTCAGAATCGTATACAGCAGAAATACAATATCATGGATAAATTGTCACCGTACAAGATGCCAGAATGTATACTACAGTAGAGCAGCATGTGTTAATCTCAGACCCAGGGCCCATAACATGGAGTACTGTGGCCCTTTATGCCACTGCAGATGATACCACCAGTGCCTAAAATACCATCATTTGGCTGACTAAGATATTGTGAAGTGCATCTATGTAGACAGGAAAACCACATGAAGCTTGTTTATTCATGTTGCCCACATGCACAATAAAGCAAGCTATGTGTTTTTTGCACTTGCTCTGTCTCTGTGCTATTTAACATTTCTCTGCTGCATTTAATGATTTGGTTGAATATATCACTGTTTTTCAGTCTACACTTATTAAAGAAATGTCATTTGTTTGTTACTCTACTGCTCTTAGGCTGTTTTAACAGTATTCTGATATTTCCTACCCTCCTCTGTTACTGCAGAAGCTGTTCTGGGTTTGCCAAAGTTTCCTGAGTTTGCCAAAATATATTTCTAAGTTTTGCACAGTTTTTCTGTGTTTTGTAATGTTCTCCTATGTTTGTGCACTTTTTTCTGCATTTTGTGAACATTTCTCAGGGTTAGTGAACTTATTTCCAAGGATTACTGGCACTTCAGGAATTCTGCCATTTGTTGTAAAGCATTTGTTACTGCTCTTGCACTCAAAACCAGTTAATTTTACATTAAGAGGGGTTTTTCACTCTGGTGGGAGCACAGAGCTGATTCAACCTACTGAACTGGGAACTGCTAGTGGAAGGCTGTGTAAAAGTCTTTCATCATGCGGGTATAAAGTCTCACATGGTTACCTGTGCCATGTATATAAGCAAACCTCTCCAGTTTAAAATCCTCTATAGGAAACTTCTTCTTCTTTCGGCTTTTCCTGGTTAGGGGTCGCCACAGCGGATCACCGTCCGCTCATGATTGGCAGTGGAGTTTTACGGTGTTGAGTTGCCAGCTCAGTGCCCAACCTTCCACAGAAGGCACCCACATACATGCACTCACACTAGGGCCAATTTAGTGTGTCCAATCCACCTACAGCATGTCTTTGGGATGTGGGAGGAAACCGGAGCACCCGGAGGAAACCCACGCGACCATAGGGAGGACATGCAGACTCTGCACAGAAGGCACCCCAGCCAAGGATCAAACCGGAGAACCTCTTGCTGTGAGGTGGCAACGCTAACCACTGCACCACCGTGGCTGCCCAAAATCCTCTATAGGAAACACTCTCCATAATCTCTCACTGTTCACAGCTGCTCAAAGAGCTGTCAGTTTCTATAGAGGAAAGTACCACTGCAGGTCATCTAATAGTATACTATTAAACAGTCTCACTTAAACCCTTAAGTGACTCTCCCCTACTCCTTCCCATATACTAAGGATCTGGTATAATGGATAGGCACTTACCTGTCATTTCTGTTTCTGGATTGGTGGACATGGGTATCCTGAGGCAGTGTAGTAAATCCCTCATGTTCACCGATAACCATTTAATTTTAGAACAGACAAAAATAGTGTGTGAGAGATGTAGATACACAATATCATTGGAAGCAAAGCCCACACACACACACACACACACGCACACGCGCACGCGCACACACACACACACACACACACACACACACACACACACACACACACACACACACAAAATGCAAACCAGGTTGTCAGCATTACATCCAAAACGTACACTAAGGAATAAATACATAGACCCACATATGCAGAGGTACTCACTTGTAATCTACTTAAATCTCCAAGATCTCCTAAAAGCATCTTTTAGTGGCCCTGCACACACTCAAAAAAGACAGCACCTCACAAAACACATAACTCTGAAAATCATAGTAGTCCCACTTCCAAGCCTATAAGGTAACACACCACACAACCAAACATTCTAAGCCTATAAGGTAACACACCACACAACCAAACATTCTAGCTATTGGGGATTCCATTGTAAAGCATACTGATATCCCCCTTACCAGGCTAAACAAAGAGATCACACTGAGCTTCTGTCTGGAGCCAGGAACTGCCAGATCATTCATGGATTTAGATCTTTAAACTACAAGTACCAGTATGATACAATCATAGTCCATGTTCATAGGTTCATAGGTATTTGCTAGGCTAATGATGACAAGAGCCATTTTAAGCCTAGCCACACATCCCAAATCTCTGAAAAGTTCTGGTACCCTTGAAAAGTTTAAACAGGTGCTAGGGAGATTAAATATTTACAAGCCGGGGGCTGGGAGATGAACCATGTACAGGCTTGTCTGTGTCTGTGTGTCTGTTAGAGACATAGGTGCCAAACCAGGGCTGAATTTCCTACTACCCATCCAATTGTCCAAGTTACACGTGAATTGGGTTAAGGAGGAACTCTGCTTCACATGGATGGGGAGCCTGTTCTAGAGATGGGGTAGTCCCTGGGGTACATACCTGTCTCTCCAGCAGGTCCTATTTATATCACAGGCAAGGTTTAAGTCTTTAGAATGGGTAAATAACCTAAGACATACCTTAATGGACTATATGAAGAGAGACATGACGGAGCTCTCTGAATATGTATCCCAGGTGGGTATGAATCTAGATGACACTGAGGCATACTCTGGGCTGCACACAAAAGCACTGTACAACCACATTCATAGCTGCATAGAGGAAGCAGTACTTGTCTGAGTCAAACCTATGATTACTGGCAAAAATAAAACACCCTGATGGACTCCTAGCAAAAAATAGGCTATTCAACAAGAGAAAAAAACTCCTCTCCAAAGCCAAGAAACAACAGACAAATCAGTGCAAAATTATACTCACCAGTCTTAACAAACCAATTAGGCAGATGGTCAAATCTGCCAAAGCAAAGTATGAGGAAAAGACAACCACTCAGGTGAAAGATAACCATAAGACTTTTTTAAAATTATGTTTGTAACTTCAGGGTAAATGTTCAGCAATATGCAGAGTTAATCATGAATGGGAATACTTATACCCAACCTAAAACTACAGCAAACCTGCTGGCTAACAAATTCAGTTCAAACTGATCCCCATCACTTTCTATCACACCCAAAGAAAAACTCACAACAATCCATCCACAAGTCATTAAGAGGGAACAGGTCCTTACTGCACTTGCTAAAGCCAAAAACTCAACCTCCATGTTTCCTGACAACATTCAAAGATGCTTTTTAAATAGCTTAAAACAATATCTATCAGGGACACTAGAAACCCTCTTTAACCACAGCCTACAGATTGGCGTTGTCCCAGAGCAATGGAGGACTGCAACAGTCATCCCTCTGCACAAAGGGGTACCCCATCAACTGATCCAGGGAACTACAAACCCATAAGCTTTACCAGTCTTTAATGCAATGCCATGGACATGATCAATAATGACATATGAACTCTCCAAAAACTGCGCCAGACCCAATTTAGCTTTATCAAAGGGAAATCTTGCTTGCTCAGTCTGGTGGACTTATTCGAGAAAGTCACCAAGGCCATGGATAAGGATAAAATGGTACACACTGCTTACCTAGACCTGGACAAAGCTTTCAACACAATTCCCTAATCAGGGATCATAGATAAACATACTGAGTTAGGCATAAAACCCTACACTCACAGGACACATGTCTGGATAGGTGAATCTATTTCCAAGAAGAAATGTTACTAGCGGTGTCCCACAGGGCTCAGTGTTGGGACCCCTCCTGCTTGGTATACACTTCTCTGAAGTGAAGGCTAATGCTGGGGTCCTCTGGCTCACCAAGTTCACTGATGACTGTAAGCTGGGAGCAATAACTATCTCCAAATGATGCTGACATCTTACAAACAAGCTTAAAAATGACAAACGACCGGTGCCAAAACCATGGTCTGAGACGAAATACTAAAAGGTGTGTAATCATACCCTTTAGTAAATCAGACATCCATGCAAATTATAATATTGATGCCACATCCCTAAATGTAGACCCAGTGGTGAGAAACCTAAGAGCACAGATAGATAGTAAAGTAAACTTTGACTACCAGGTAGCTACAGTAGTGAGGAAATCCTTCTGTGTGGCTCAACTTATAAGTAAAGGCATGGCATCAAGATCACTGGAAGTCATAGTGCCACTGTATTTGGCCCTCATGAGGGCCATAATAGAGTACAGTGCTCCCTTTTACATGTACTTAACCAGGCCCTTACACTAACTGGAGCATCCCCAGAGGTTTCTCCTTAAAAAAATACAAAGCTTAGGACACATGTCTTATGCAGACCGACTAAAGCCCCTATTCCTTTACTCCATCTCATATCATTTATTGAGAGAGGACTTATGCCTGACCTACAAGGCATTTTCTGATCCAGCCCTGATGAAACTTTTATATATTCACAAGTAAAATTACAAAAGGGTTATGCATTCCATGCACCCCAAACCTTATTTGTGACTCTAACAAAGCTTGTTGGAGAGACAGATACGTATCCCAAAGGCTACCTCGTCTAAGGAATAAACTTCCAATCTTCATAAAACAAAGCCTGTCCCTCACTCTCTTCAAAAAGAAATTGGATAATTGGATGGAGACCCATGAATTCACTCCTGAGGTACTGCCCATATCCCTTATAGACAGAGGCAGTCTGCAAAATGACTCAGGACTCCAGCCCCCAAAGATCAACTACCCTGATACTACCCCATCCCATATCTGGGGAATTAAGATATAATACTGTCATTCCCTGGGTATTATTGTCTAGGTTTGTAGAGGCTCTTGTGCCACTGGACTAGTAATCACCTATGAACCTATATACCTATGAAGCAATGGCTGGGTAATTGGAAATTCACCCCCGGTCTGGTCCCTATGCCTCTGATGGGCAGAAGAAGTTAGTAAATCACCCATAAATAATCATATTTGTGGGTCACATTTGGGTTGCACGGCTAGATTTATAAGGGCCCTGGTGGTTGTTAGACTAGTATACATCTATGAACCTATGAAGTGTGATGCTAATCATCCCACCTATAAGGACCTTTTAGTGATCAACACAGAATATGCTAGGAATTTTGCAGGTGTCACCCTCAAAGAAATTACACAATTTCCACAAATTACTGCTGTTCTCATGGACTGTAGAGGAGAGAGCCCTCACTATGTGGACAGTTTAGCACTGGCAATTTTCATGATGTCCTAGAAGCCATACATTGTGTATGCATTGCCATCAATGCCTCACCTGGTCCAAATGGTAACAGATATATCAGTTGGAAGGGCTTCCACTCCCTTGACTACCATCTGGTTTGCAATTCACATGGTATCATTTGTAATGTGTCTGTATAGCACCCAGGCAGATCACATAATTCACATATCTAACATGTCTAGACTGAACAAGCAAATTGTGCAGTGTGACTTTTCTAGAGGGTAATCTACTTAGTAGATATAAACATAGAAGGGTATACAGTCACCGCATACAGTCATCATACAGTCAGCTAGCAAGCCACATGAAATGGTACCTCCATTGTATGTTACAGGGGATGCTCGATATGTGTTGGAAACACAGGTGGCGACCCCCCATCAACAACCTCAAGACCAAGGCACAGATGACAGGTGATGACTTCCCATCAACTACTTCCAGACCATGGCAGAGATGGCATATGATACCACACAAGTAGAGATACAGAAGATTGGGGAAGAGGTGTTTGGTCAACTGAATGAGTGCTTCCACTGCTTAGATGCATCTGGTATGGCACTGCAGTATGCATTTGAGACCTGCAGCCAGATATTTCTAGTGAGCACCATGTTAGCATTTATATTAACCTATCGTACGATTTAAATAGCAAACGCTATTTCATCGTACCTAAAATATCTAAACCACAAAATATCGAACATACAGAACAGCAAATTTTTTTCCCAGGGAAAAAATTTGCTGTTACGAAACACAAGCACACAACACAAGCACACCAAAATAAATAAACCACACACATACACTTAACAAAACAATAATTCTAACCCTACACTACTACCTATCCACTCACCTTAACCCAACCCTAAAGTCCCTAGCTACTGCACACTCACCTTACCCGCTCCCTAACCATAAAGTCCCTAACTACTGCACACTCACCTTACCCACTCCCTAACCCTAAAGCCCCTAACTACCGCACACTCACCTTACCTGCTCCCTAACCCTAAAGCCCCTAACTACAGCACACTCACCTTACCCGCTCCCTAACCCTAATGTCCCTATAGGACACTCATCTTACCCCGATCCGTTCCCACACTTACCTTAACATGGTCCGTAACCTCCGTTCATATACTTACATTACACCGGTCCGTCACCTTCCCACCACAGTATAATAAATAGCAAAGCCATGGAATAGACAACTGAAATCTTACCCTAGGTAAGATTTCGAAATTCCGTGGCTTTGCTATTTTGAGTTTTCGACAAAAACGGGTCGATATTATAGCATTCAAAGTTTAAAAACTTCGATACTATAATACAGACCTCCATGTTACATAACATGATTTTACAAAAATAACTTCAGCAGCAGGGATCCATCCCAACAGGGCCTGCCATACCCATTGGAGCAGAGGAGAAAGAGCAGGGTAGCTACTCAGAAGTCCACAGTGTAGCAGGACCTCATGCAAGGCAGAGGTGGGACAATATATTGCAGCAGTTGTAAATAGGTGGTGTTTGGTACATAACTACAGGCTATAACATATACAACACAGAATAAAATGACGTGTACATTATCAAACCCAGACAATACAATATTTTGCATAGCATGGCTTCTCTGAGCATCCAACATTACCTTAAAATCTTAGGCTAGGGTATGCAGATATGCATATCAATGTGCTGCCCAGATGCTGGCCAAACTCTTTTGTGATATGAACATAATGGCCACATAGCACATGTATACTGATGGAGAAGAAAGCAAACCAGCTGTGGTAAGCAACAGAATCATTTTTACTGGGTGCTATGTTTGCTGTATGGCTGCAGTCTGTGGCACCAGTGATACTGTGAGTGCCTACTATATGGCAATATTTTTATATCACAGAGGTTCCCCAATGACATGTGTGTATATACTTCTGTTTATAAGAGGCCATGGAGCAAACTTGTTGATGCTTTAGGTGGGCTTTTGGTACAATAAAGAAATGTTGCAATGTTACAGTGGTCAGGGCGCTTCCTGCTGCAGTTTTCTTTATAATTTCTATGGAATTCTGTATAAAAATTAAATCGATACAACAAAGCAACCAACATCTCAGTCTTCTACTAAATTGCCTTTGACTGCAGCATGTTCTGTATTATGTAAACAAAGCATTTGAGAAGCCTACCTATTTATTTCTTTTTTGGGGTGGAACACTGACCTCCATGGACCTTTTTCAGACTCAGCCTAGCAGTAGTGTTAAGTGAGTTGCTCAGAGTCACATGGTCATAGATGGCCTTAGGTATAGGCCAACTAGGCAGCCGCCTAGAGCGCCACTCTAACAGGGGCATTTTCCAGTAATCTGGATGGTGTAGACAGACCAGCATGGGGGCACAGGGTGGTGTTGGGGGACTCTGTAAAGACCTTTTGCCTAGTGTCCCGGAAATCACAGAAGCACAGGTGAAAACAGCCCTTTCAAAAGCCAAAAACACAGCATCAATGGGGCCAGATGGTGTACCAGGCTGCGTCTTGCACGAACTACAAAACAAACAAACCCCCAACCTAAACGCGCTGTTCAACCTCAGCCTCTCCACAGGCTACATGCCCATAGAATGGTGCACAGCAATGGTTATTCCGCTCCACAAAGGAGGGGCCACAACTGACCCTGGTAACTATCGCCCCATAAGCCTGACTAGCCTGGTCTGCAAGGCTATGGAGTGCATCATCATGGAACTCATTAACAAAGACATTGGGAACCCCCAAACACTTGATCCGACCCAGTTCAGATTTGTTAAGGGCAGATCATGCCTACTAAACCTGTTTGACTTCTTTGAGTCAGTCACCAAGGCCATAGACGATGGAAAGGTGGTTCACACAGCCTACCTTGATCTCGCCAAGGCGTTCAACACCATTCCTCACTCGGGTATTATAGAAAAACTCACCAGCCTGAACATAAACACCTACATCACAAGATGGGTTGCCAGCTGGCTTACAGACAGAACTCACATGGTAAGAATAGTGAGCTCTAGGTCCGACTCTAAACCAGTCACAAGTGGTGTCCCACAAGGCTCGGTTCTGGGACCCCTACTGTTCAGCATACATTTCTCAGATGTACAGGCAAACACAGGAGGACTATGGCTAACCAAGTTCGCCAATGACTGCAAACTGGGTGCCATAATTGACTCTCCGGCTGACACGGGCAGCCTTCAAAAAGGCCTTACTGAGACAGACACCTGGTGTCAAAGTCATGGCCTCAAACTAAATGTCATAAAATGCATAGTCATCCCATCTGGGAAAAACAAAACACCCACAAATTACCACATAGGTGGCAGCCCCCTTAATACAGAAGAGGTATTAAGAGATCTAGGGACCCAGGTAGATAGTAATCTCTCCTTTGACAATCACATTATCAAAGTAGTTAGGAAATCCTTCTATGTGGCCTATCTAATTACTAAGGGGTTTGCATCTAGAAATAAAGAGGTTATAGTGCCCCTCTACTCGTCACTCATCAGGCCCATCATAGAGTACAATGTCCCATTTGGGATGTACCTCACAAGACACTTCCAACAGCTTGAAATACCACGAAAGCACCTCACCAAGAGGATTACTGGCCTCAAACATATGTCCTATGCAGCCCGACTGAAAAAGCTCTGGCTATACTCAGTGGCATATCGCTTACTCAGAGGTGATCTCTGCCTGACTTACAAAGCCATGTCCAACTCAGAATTGATGGACACGCTCCAAATAAAGAAATCCAATTCACTGTGAGCTACACGTTCTACTGAGCTAAACCTCACCACAACAATAAATAGAACATGCTGGAGGGATAGATTCCTGTCACAAAGACTCCCCATGCTTCGGAACAAAATTCCTAACTACATTAGGCAGAGCCCCTCACTAACACTCTTCAAGAGAAGCCTTGACGAGTGGATGGGTAATAGAAAATACACCCCTGGGATCACTTCATTGGCTCTGCTTGACAGAGGCTCAGTTAATTAATCAATGGTGTGGTGAAAGCCGACAAACTCTGGCTAGGCTTGTAACTGCCATTGGGCAGATAGCCTAGTACCTACCTATGAACCTATGAACAATACAGCAGCTGATATCAATGACTCATCCCAAACTTGACATTCTCTCTCAAAAAAAAATTGTTCTTACCTGTATTATGCAGTATAAATCATGTGTACTTATGCTTGATAATCTTTTGATAAGTTGTCTTCTTCTACTATGATAAAGATATATTGCAAGTAACTCCCTCACAAAGCTACCCACTGGCCACGTATTAAAATATGGTCATTATCACTACTACATGGTGCAACATAACCATTTCATCTTTCACAAAAGCCACACAGGCCACTCCAGTGGCTCAACTCGACAGAAGCACTGGGAACTAAGGTTGAGTGGCACGATGCCAGGATAATCCTATGGGCAAGGCTTGTAAAAGCTCCAGGGCCATTAGCCTAGTACACACCTATGAACTTATAAGGTTGTAGTAAAGGAGCATGTGCAATAAGGTTGTAGTAAAGGAACATGAGCAGAGTGTGCACGTGTTCTAAGGATGCAGTATAAGTGTTGTGCATGAGCATGTGCACTAAGGTCGTAGTACAGAAGAAAAGTAAGTGTGTGTTCTTATGCTGTAGTACAGGAGTAGAGTGAGCATGAGTTCTCAGGCTGTGGCACAGGAGCTCTGTGTGAGCATATATTCTAAGGTTGTAGTACAGGGACAGAGTGAGCTTGTGTTCTTAGGCTGTAGCACAGGAGGTGAGAGCATGTGCTGTAAGATTGTGAAAAAAATTAAAAAAAAAACTAATAACCAGAAGCCACAAACAAGATTCTTCTATAAAATTTATTATTTATTTATGACCAAACCGATTAAGTGCGTTCATCCTAAACAAAAACAGGACTTCATCAGAATCAAACCATATCACCAAAATGGCCTTTTTAGAAAAAAACAATTAATTAACCACTTATCCAATTAACCTATAACACTGGGGAAAAAATCATTACACAGTGCATAATAAAATTTAAGCAAAGCCTGTTTCACACAAAATACAAAGCATAAAACTTTTAAAACTTTCAATCCATTAAAAAGATTTCGCAGAGATGAGGGTGCACCAAGAGAAAACATATAATGGACAGTGGACAAGAGCAAACCCTCAAGAAAATGTGGAAACCTGAGGTCAGCAGTTGATTTGGAATATATCTAAACTTGAGCTAACTACAGCTGATATTTCATTATTGGAAAAAGGGTCATCCTTTATACCATTACAGACCACTAATTTGACTGAGACCATCATTGATCTGAAATTGTATATACGCAATGCTATGTTAAAATTAAATCATCATGGTTCTCAAGGTACTGTGAATATTTAAAAAAAACAAGTAATGTAATACCTGTTTTATGTTCGTTAATGGATGCTTTTTGTAAGATTTGTAATAACAAAATACATATGTATAATAATAAACATATATTGAAGTCATATTGTAATATAACCAGTGAGGAAAAACAGGCATTATGTAGATTACAAAATAATAAGAATATCATTATAAAACCAGTGGACAAGGGTGGCCCTACTGTTATAACAGATCCTGAATATTATAATGATACCATGTCAACCATGTTAGCAGATACTGATACATATAAGGAAGTTACTAATACTGATACATGTACAATACAGTCTAAGACAGATATGTTATTAAATGAGTTGGTTTCCAGTAGAATTATTATTGATAAGTTACGCAACTATTTTAGAGTTGAACATCCTGTGGTACCTACAATGCAAGGTATTCTTAAGATACATAAGCATTCTTATAAGCCACTTTTGAGACCTGCAGCAGGATGGTTGACTGAAACATTTTTTATTTATATTGAGAAATATTTGAATCCGATATTAGATGAAAATCAATATATTTTAAGGGACACTCAACTCAATTTTTGTATGATTAATATGTGCATGCATCTTCTGCTCAGTTCAATATTAATGTTTTATTAGTTACTATGGATGTGAAATCATTGTTTACTATTATACCTAATGGTGAAGGAAACCAGGCTATACTTGCTTATTTATCTGAATATAGTAATTATGATAATAGGACTTATACATCTGTTAAGTGAACTTGTGGACACTGTATTGTCTAATAATATTTTTGTTTTTCACAATATATATTATTTGTAACTTAATGGCATAGCTATGGGCACTATTTGTGCCAATAGTTATGCCAATATGGTGGTGGCTATATGGGAACAGCAGTATATTCTGCGTGATAGTAGGTATAGTAGGTTTATTTCTTATTGTTGGTTTGTTGATGACATCTTTTTATTGTGGGCAGGCACTAAAGTACAATTAATTGAATTTATTGATTTTATACATACTTTTACAACATATCTTAAGTTTGGTGTTAAGTGTTTTGATAAAGTTATAGAATTTTTGGATGTGCGTGTGACACAAACTAGATATGGAAAATTGAATACTCAGGTATATCGTAAGCCTTGCTATCGTAATAAACTGCTATATAGGAACAATATGAATCCAGGTCATGTATTCACCAATGTGGTAAAAGGGATATGGTATAAGAGCCTCTAGACTTAATGCAGATGAAGAAAGTTTCCAAAATGAAATAGTGCATCTCATGGACAGTTTTGTGGCCAGAGGTTATGATAAAGCACAGGTGAAATGTGTAAGGGATGAATTTCATTGAGACCTACTAAGGTGGGATATTACTACTCTAATGCACCACGTCCCCAAAGGGAGAATTATGTTAATGAGGCTACTGATAGATTAAAACTCTCCATGTACTATAGTAGTAATGTAAGAGATATAAAGTACAGTTCTGTACACTTATTATAAATGTAGATGTTCAAGTATATTCACTGTTGCAGTCATCACCTGTGGGGTATCCCTGCCGTTGTAGCCCTTGGCCAGCCTGAATACCAGAGTCAATGTTTTTGTGCGCCGGCTGTCATCGCCTGTAGTCTGACATCAGGTCGTCAGTGCTATAAAGCAAGGCAGCAGATGTCATTACATCAGTTTTTCTTGCCCTAACCTGTCAGAAGCACAAAGGAAAATAGAGAAGTGGTTCTGGTGACTAAAAGCCACCTTGTGAAGCTTGTGTCCCCCTACGGGAAGATGTTAAATGGGGGTTGGAGGGAGGGAAACCAAGACTGCAACAGTGAATGTACTTGAACATCTACATTTATGGTAAGTGTACAGAGCTGTACTATGTTCTTCATGTTTCACTGTTGCAGTCATCACCTGTGGGAGGATTCCCAAAGCTGAGGAAAAGGGTGGAAGGATAGGTTGAGTCTTAGGTATGGGTCAGGAGGCCCTGCAGAACTGCAGAGGCAAGCCCTGCCTTAGATTTAGAAAAGAGAGGTAGGTGGTAATGGTTTGTAAAGGTATAGACAGAGGTCCATGTGGCTGCTTCCAAGATGTCCCTGGTAGGTACTCCTCTGAGGAAGGCAATAGAAGTGGAGCTTACCCTAGTGGAGTGGGTACGGATAGACTTAGGGATGGGTTTCCCGTGTAGTCTGTAGCAAAAATGGATACAGTGTGAAATCCATTTGGAAATGGTTTGTTTGGAGATGGGCTTCCCCTCTGCTCCTGGGGCAAAGCTTACAAGAAGCTGGTCTGTTTTTCTGAATGGCTTAGTATAGCCCAGATAGTATCTGAGTTGTCTGTGCACATCTAGTGAGTGTAGAATTCTTTCCCCCTTGTTTTGAGGATTGGGAAAGAGGCAAGGTATTTGGCCTGGCTACGGGTCACATCAAATACCACCTTGGGCATAAAGGAGGGGTTAGTCCTCAGGGAGACTCTGTCTGCATGGAAAATTATGAAGGGCTTGACAGCTATGAGAACTTGAAGTTCAGAGACCCTTCTGGCTGAGGTGATAGCTAGTACGAAGGCAGTCTTCCAAGAGAGGTATTTCAATTCTGTTAAAGCAGCAGTTTTGAAATGAGGTAAGGTTAGTTTCTCTAACACATAATTCAGGTCCCAGGGTGGTGTTGTAAGCCTTCTGGGAGGCCTGATATTAGAAGCCCCTCTGAGTAATTGCTTAACCAAAAGATGAGAGAAGAGGGGTGGGTCTGAATCATAATGGGCAGAGATGGCTGAGGCATGGATTTTAACAGAGGAGAAAGAGAGGCCACTATTGAGCAACTCTGCTAGGTAATCCAGGATGAGAGGTATGGAAGGTTGAGAGGTACTGCCACCTTTTGATTCTTTCCAGGAGCAGAATCTTTTCCATTTTCCTGCATATGATTTTCTTGTGCTGAGCCTTCTGGCCTCTGTGATTATGTCGAGGACCTGTTTGCTTAACAGGGACTCTGTTTGTTTTTAGTGTATACGCCATGCTGAAAGTTTGACAGTCTGTTGGTCTGGGTGCAGTACCCTCCCCCTCTCCTGGGTCAAGAGGTCTGACAGGGTAAGCAGCTTTGGGGGCTGTAAGGTCAGACTGCATAAGAAGGGGTGCCAGTGCTTTCTGGACCAATCTGGAGCAATGATTATTTTGATCATAACCTTGGGAATAAGGGGCAGAGGAGGGTATGCGTACACAAAGAAGGAGCTCCAGGGGAAGGTCAAGCCATCCACCTTCCATACTAGGATGCTAGGAGGTGATACTCCCTGGTACAGAATTTGTGCAGCTGATGGTTGAGGTGCGAGGCAAAGAGGTCCACTTCTGGGTGATTTCAGAAAGATTTCTCTGTGGAGCTGTCATTCATGGGGGTCCAGTACATTTCTGATTAGGTGGTCCACCAGTGTGTTGTTGACCCCTGGTAAGTATTGGGCAATTGGGTGTAGCCCCATGGAGGCTGGTGTAAGCCAGAAACTCATGTCTAACCTGCACAGGGGGTAAGATTGGGTGCTCCCCTGCTTGTTGATGTACCACATTACTGTGGTGTTGTCTGTTTATATAAGGAGGACTCCTGGCCTGAGATGGAGTTGGAAGGAAGTCAGAGCCTTTTGCACTGCCATCATTTTTTTCTGGATGATGTGCAAGTGAAGTTGCTGGGCATTCCAAAGGCCTTGGGTACACCAGCCTACTAGGTGAATGCCCCAAGCAATGTCTGATGCGTCGGTGGGGATGTTCTGGCCAGAAGGGTGGAGGATGAAGGGAATACCCTTGTTCATGGCACAGGCCTCTGGCCACCAGAGAAATTCAGCCCTTATACAAGGGATCAGAGGAAGAGTGGTCTCTAGGGACTGAGACTGCTGACACCAAAGGTTCTTTATGTATCACTGAAGTTTTCTCATGTGAAGCCTGGTGAGAAGAATGAGAAGGATGCAAGATGCCATGCATCCTAGGGCTTGCAGGAACTTCCTTGCAGTGAGGTGATTTCTGGAAGGCATCTGGGTGAAGTAGAGAGGCAGGAAGCTCTGCTTTTCTGGGGATAGGAAGGCCATTTGGGTTGCTGTGTCTAGCACAGCCCCCAGAAAAACAATTTCCTGGTGGGGTTTTGTTTTGATTTTTTCTTGTTGATGGTGAACCCTAGGGAAGTTAGGAGTGAATTGACAAAGAGTAAGTCCTGGAGCAACTTTTCTCTGTAGTCTTCCTGAATGAGGCAGTCATCCAAGTAAAGGTAAATCTGTATATTTCTCTGTCTGCAGAATGCTACAGCCAGGGCAAAGCATTTGGTGAATACTCTGGGAGCAGTAGATAAGCCAAAGGGCAGTGCAGAGAACTGAAAGCATTGATAGCCTGCTCTGAAGCGCAGTAATTTTCTGCATGATTCCCTAATGAGGATGTGAAGGTAGGCATCTTTTAGGTCTCGTGTCACAAGCTAGGCATTTTGTGTGAGCATAGGCAGGAGATGCTGCAAGCTTAGCATTTTGAATATGGGAACACCAAGGAGATGTTCAGTTTGGATAGATGCAGAATGGGGTGCCAAGTGCGGACTTTTTTGGGAACAAGGAATAGTCTGCAGTAAAAACATTTTGCTGTTTGATCTGGAGGGACAGGTTCTACTGCCCCCTAGGATATTAGAGTTTGGACCTGTTTCAATGCGTCTGCCCACTGGTTTGGGGGAAGTTCTGGGTACCCTCTTGGAACAGGGAGTTCACTGAAGGAGAATCTGTATCCCTGAGAAATGATTTTTGAGACCCATTGGTCCTTGGTTATAGGGACCCAAGTGTCCTTGAAGAGGGTGATCCTTCCTCCTAGTTTTTGATGAGTGAAAGGAGGGCAGAGGAGGGATGGATAGTCATTGTGAGTGCTAGCCATAGACACTTGGCTTAGAACTCCCTGCCTTAGAGATGGAAGTGCTCCATTGTTTGCTTCTTTGTTGGCCCTGGGATAAGGGCCTGGATGGCCTGTGCCTGTGGGGCTTACCTTGGCCCTATCTGCTAGGTGCAGGGAAGGCCCAGTGCTTAGAGGGAAAGTTCCTGCTGAATCTGGGAGGTTGAACTTGAAAGAAATCTTTTACTGTTTGCATAGATTTTGCTTTGTCTTCCATCTTTTTAAGGATCTCTTCTGCTTTTTCCCGAAAAAGGCATTCCTTATCTAAGGGTGCAACAATACGTTTAGACTTGACATGATCAGGGAGAGGTTGTTCCTTCAACCATGCATGTCAACTAATAACAGATCCTGTCACTGCCACCTTGCTAGAGGCTTCTAGGGCATCATATCCAGATTGTAATGAGTGTTTGGCCACTTGACAAGCAGAGTGTAGTAATTCTGCCAGCTCTTTTGAGTTGGCACCGTCAGGAGAGGTAGCAATCTTCTGTTTTAATTGTTCCAAAGTGTGTTGCTGATACTTTAACATATGGAACTCACAATTGACAGCTCTGATAGCTAATGTTGACAGATTGTTGGCTGACGGACACCATATCAGAATTCAAAGATGGAACATGAAAATAATTGCCTACAAAAAGAGCTCTATGGAGAATGGTTCTTGCATTAAAGAGGGTACAGAACCAGCAACGAGGGACATCATGGACTGGGCCTAAACAAGTGATGCAGTAAGAATGAAAGTCTTGGTGTGGGATCTGCTTTCCACAGATGAGACAATTTTTAACTTTTTCAGACATCAGTTAGAGCAAGAAAAAAGGGTCCCCAACTGGGTACTTAGCTTTAGACGTTTTCTGCTGAAATTCAACTTCTGGTAGCGACTGACCGGCAATCGTGCGAACTGCTTCTGCTATGGGCTCCACAGCAAGAAAGACTGATGTAATGACATCGGCTGCCTTGTTTTACAGCATTGATGACCTGATGTCAGACTACAGACGACGGCAGCTGACACACAAAAACATTGACTCTGGTATTCGAGCCGGCCGAGGGCTTCCACAGCAGGGACACCCCATAGGTGGTGACTGCAACAGTGAAACATGAAAACATCTAATGTTATATGCAAACAGTGGAATATTTTAACTTCTTCTTCTTTCGGCTTTTCCTGGTTAGGGGTTGCCACAGCAGATCACATGTCCACTCATGATTGGCAGTGGAGTATTATGGTGTCGAGTTGCCAGCTCTGCGCCCAACCTTCCACAGAAGGCACACACACACACGCACTCACACCTAGGGCCAATTTAGAGTGCCCAATCTACCTACAGCATGTCTTTGAGATGTGGGAGGAAACCAGAACACCCGGAGGAAACCCACGTGACCACAAGGACATGCAGACTCCGCACAGAAGGCACCCCAGCCAAGGATTGAACCAGAGAACCTCTTGCTGTGAGGTGACAACACTAACCGCTGCACCGCCATGGCCACCCAGTGGAATATTTTAACTGTAGATGATAAAATAAAAAATGGAGTGGATGAAAAACCTTCTTTGCATTATAAGAATAAAAAGTCTATCAAGAGAGCATTATGTTATCAAAATGAACATTCACAATGGTCTGATATAAATGTGAGCATAAGCACACAACCTTGTGGGAAGTGCAACTTTTGTGTTTATTTAGATACCATGGGCGAGTTTGTCCATCCCGCAACAGGTAGATTGTTTCACTTTAATGTTGCAGCTAACTATAACAGCATATTTAGCTTGCTGCATTTTATGTAGATTGTGTTATGTAGGAACAGTGGTGGCTCGTGATATCGGACTGCAGGACTGCAGCCCTCCCCAGTAGTGAACCACAATGGTACAATTCAATAACTTCTCCTAACCTCACATAGAAAGTGAATCCGGACTGCTGCCTTACCAGTCTGGATTCAGGAAGAAGGCAGCAGACTGCTGATGCCCCAGAAGTCTATGTGGTGCCAACCGTATAGACTGGAAAGGGATCGGACTGCAAGGTCAGCAGTCTTGGAACGTTCGCAGACATGAACCAGAAGTGTGCATTCTGGCACAAACACAGACGAGCCGATACTCAGGATGAAGCTGTGGAACAGCTTTGGATTTTATTTCATTATTGCAGAGCCAGCTTTGGATATTATTATCATTGCAGGTACAGAATGAAGTGAACAGCTGTGTGTCTGTGTGTGTGTGTGTGTGTGTGTGTGTGTGTGTGTGTGTGTGTGTGTGTGTGTGTGTGTGTGTGTGTGTGGGTGGAATCCTGTACCCTGGGTGCAGGTAACAAGAGCCTGAATTCCCTACCCACCACCATTTGCGAAACTTTTGCAGAAATTTTGCCTCATATTTTGTTCTGTTCTGTTCCTCATAAAATCTGTGGTGTCTGAATTTTAAATTCCTTAAAGAGTTGGTGCTGTGGTAGCATTGCTGTCTCACAGCTATAGGTTCTCTGGTTTGATTCTTGGCTGGGGTGCCTTCTGTGTGGAGTCTGCATGTCCTCCCTGTGTTTGTGTGTGGGTTTGCTCTAGTGTTCTCCCATGTTACAAAGACATATGTCTGCAGTATTTCTCCCTGGGCCTCTGCTGAAAATAGTTTTTTGCTCCAAGTCGGACTTTCCTGGTTAACAAATGTGAAATAAATAAAACCGACAGGCATTTGAATTTCAGACTTCATATTCTTCAAAAAGTACATAGTAGCACAAAACGTTTTATTCTAGCAATTTTCTAAGTTTATAAGATAAATATTTGAAATGTGTCCCTGTTTTTGGGACTGTATTCCCCCATTATTGGCTTTGTCCAGTTTTTTTGTGCTAAGGTTGAGAGCTATGGTGAGAAGTGAATTCACTGAATATGTCTGAGGGCTGTATTCCCCCATTACTGGCTTTGTTCAGATGTTTTGTGCTAAGGGTTTGACAGCTATGGTGAGAACTGAATTAACTAAATGGTAGCCATTTAAGTTTCAGTTTTCCCCTCTTTCATAAAACAGCTGATTTGCCATAGTGGTATGTTGCTCTGACTGTTTTGGGCAGGGTCCTGGGATCAAGCTTTGGCAGTAAAATGTATGGTGGTAACACAGCATTTTATATTAGCAACTTTCCAAGATTATACAAGCAATGTTTAAAATGTGTCCCTGGTTTTGGGGCTTTTGTCCCCCCTCAAAAAATGTTGATTTTTTTCCAGACTTCTTGTGCTGCGAAGTTAAGAGATACAGTTTAGTGTCGAGTAGATTTTACAAGGAGCTGAGAGCTGTACGGGAAGAGAAGTTTAGTGCTGCTTA
The DNA here is from genome assembly GCF_019279795.1 of Protopterus annectens. NCBI lineage: Eukaryota > Metazoa > Chordata > Ceratodontiformes > Protopteridae > Protopterus > Protopterus annectens. The sequence continues at coordinate 564,915,674 of NC_056739.1, read as the reverse complement.
TGCTATGTCTGCTTGCATTGTTAACAGCACAACAGGTAATGTATTTGCATTTGATGCAGAAGGCTTTGGGTTCTACTCCCACAGGGGATGGATGCTGCTGTACTATGAATGCCCTTTTTGGCGAAAATACAGGCACTTTATTTGTAGATGAAACAATGAAATATAAAGTTGTTTGCTAGCAGCAACCTCTGAATTAGTTACACATCTCTTTAATGTGGAATTATTTAGATGTCTGTTACGTCTGCAGAGATTGTGCATATTGATACTGGTGGACTGCAGAAGTTTGAGTAGACTTTTATGATAGAAATGTTCTCAACTGGGCAGTAAGCATTTTATTTCACTCTTTACTGGAAAAATGTTCAAAACAATAAATTTAAAACACCCTCTAACAACTGTACTGTATTATACAAGGAATATAATTTAATACAATCAGGAAGGTGTATCACACAACACATGTATGTCTTGTGTGCAAGGGGCCTATCATTTGAAAACAGCCCAAAGTTAATCTTTATACTAGCCAAATGTATTTTCTTTGAATGTGTTTTTCAATGCTATTTCAATGAATGCGAGTTTCAAGGGCAGAGAAGTTTTAATACTAAGTCTATTTTCATTGTGAGACTTACTGCATTGTTTAACAAATGTCTTAGTGTTTGTGCTGTAAAATGCAAAATAAAACTTTCAAATGAAATCCAAATAATCAAAGAAGTAAAGCAGTATACACATTACAGTGTTTATGGTAAATGGGGTGAAATAACCAATTAATGGGACATTGGAATGGCTGCAGGGGGGAGGCTCCATTCGACCTTGATTTTGTGAGGGGGACGGGCAGCAAACTCAAAGACAGCCCCGGCTGAACTATACCTCTCAACTGTCCAGATTTTCACAGAATGAATAGATGTTTGCTTCTTATTTTTGGTTTGTTCCTTATAAAATTTGTGGTTTACTGGCAAATCATTTAAGAATTAAGTCACTAAATAATGACAGACATTGAGTTTCAGACTTCATAACCTTCAGAAAAATGCATGCTAAAGCAAGACCTGTTATTCTATCAACTAAGTTTATACAAGAGCAATTTTTAGTACTGTTTGTATGTTCCCCCAGTATATTTGGCCTTGTCCAGATTTCCTGCATTAACACGTTGAGAGGTACGTGCAAATAAATTGCTTTATAATATTAGGCATATTCAAACCTCTCAACTGTCCCCGATTTCGACTAAAAATGTTGCTCTCCCTCTAATAAACCCTCCGCAAAATGGCAATTTTGGAAGAAAATGTGGAGGGTTTACAATTAATAAATAACTGTAATAATCAGAGTTATAGATTACTTTTATTTCAGAAATGCCTGTAAATTTATTTTGTCAGCTGCTCAAGTTAACAGTACTAATATTAAAAACTGTCCTTTCTTTGACAGGTTCCCAGCTGTATTGTGTGGCTAGTCTATATTTTTGCTTCACATTTTTGGTCAATTTTTAAAAAAAATTATGATTTTTTGGCAAATTAGTGGCAAATCATTAAAGATTGAAGTTAGAAAATAATGACAGGCATTTGAGTTTCAGATTTCATACCCTTCAGAAAATTCATACTAATGCAAGACCTACTATTCTATTAGAAAGTTTATAAGAGTAATATTTAAATACTGTCCTTATTTTTGGGCCTTTATCCTACTTCTATGTATGGCTTTCTCCAGATTTCTTGCTCTGCGGTTGAGAGGTATGACAAATGTTTCAGGGCCATCACAGTCAGCCAGAGACATTTCAAATTGTGACATACTTGTTGCACCCCACTCCCCCATGGCATGTAGTGACTCTGGATGTGTCCAAGCACGGCAAGGAGCAGTTATGGAGTGTAAGTGTGCAGAGTATCCCCCCATCCAAAGTAGAAGCAAGTACTACAGTGGCTTTTCATCTGTCCTTGCTTGATTTTGCAGAATGTTTTGATTTTCTGTCATATTTTTATACTGTTGATTTATGCTTCTTATTATTCAAAAAGTGCCTGTTGCTCTGTGTTTAGGTAGCAATGCTTTCATGACCATCAGGTAAGCGTGTTTAAGATTGTAAGATGCAAGTAAGCTTTAATAGGCATACTGTCATAGAATTGCCAACATTGAAAGCCTTTTTGTTGTTGCCATGCAGAGAATACTTACATAACGTATCAGCCCTGGGTATTGAAATGCATATGACAGTATTTGTAATAAACAACAGGATTACAGTATTTTAAGAAGCTCATTACCTTTGTTGGAGACTTGCAGTTATCTTTGCAGGCTTTACCCATAAACTAAACAGAATGCCAATCTATTATGTGAGGTCCATAACCTGTGCAGTAATGCTTTAAGCAATTTATCTTGAGCTTGTTTCTTGTTTGCTGTTCATTTTTTTGCTTTGATTATGTTTTCTCCGTGAAACAAGTAGATAGTTGTTGTCAGGCAGCAGGTCTTTTTGGGATAAGAAACATTTTTACAAGTGGGGGGTATCACAGAGATTGCTACTTTCAGCATGTTACTTGGTACTTTTATAAAGCTGAATATAAATTATAATTAGAACTGCAGTGCAACGAGAAGTGGTTTGAGTTGAGTACTGCTTGCTTTTTTTATACTTGACTTTGACTGGCATTCCAGTAATGTATTTAAAAAGTAATTTATTTTTTCATGCCTCACAACCTTTTTGCTTCCATCTAAATATTAAGTAAGCTGTCATGCAGCCAATGCAATGAAATATTTTTTTTTCTTCTGCACTTCATTTTGCCTTGACTGTACTCTCATAATGACAGTTTGGCACCCAGGGGAGCGTATTTAATTAAAGTTCCAGTTTTTGTGGTTTTGAGTATAGCTCCTTCCCTTTCTAATTGGCCACACCCCTTTCCATTGGCTCCACGCATTCAGCTGTCTCCTGCAGGCCCCTTTTGATTTGAAGTCACCAGCTGCCACTAGTAGGCAAGACAAACTGGCAATTAAAGGATAGGATTTGGGAACATATTTATAACATTAGAAGTAATTTGCATATCAGTGCTTTATCTAAACATGCTATGGCTATATCAGGGCATCACACTTTTAGATTCATGGCAGTTGAGGCTATTTAACAGAATGAATGTTTAGGTAATACAAGAAATATCACAGACCTACATGAGACAAAGTGGATTATAAGATTGCAAGCTGATGGCACTATGGGGCTGAATGGCAATATGCCTTTGAAGCATGCATTAAAGAACAGATGTTTATTTAGATAATGCACTGAGTACAGTTGTTCTGACTTGCATTTTAATGTGGGTCTTTAGTATGTATTAAATAAGAATTTTGTCATTTTAGACAGTTTAGATGAGATATTTATTTTTGAATTTTTTTTTTTATGATTTAATTTAGGATGTTTTGCTTGCCGCATTTTGATGGCAGCCTTAATAGAAATGTATTAGTGTTTATTTTGATAAAGTATTATAGTTTTTAATGTTAATGAATTTAGTGACATTCTGTTTTAATGTTTAAACTTATATGTATTTATGATCTTTTTTTCAGGTTTCTTAAGCATGTATACCTTTAAGTTGATGCTACGTTGTGCTTGATACTTGGTAATAAGTGATGTAACAGGAAGTTCTTTATACAATGTTTCTTATTAGAACATGCATTTTGAAAAGCATTTAAAAGTGTAAAACTGTGTATTTGCTTAGTCTGGTCTGAAGAAGAGGGCTTTTGACTTGTGAAAGCGCTGTTTTGATTTATTAAACTACTTGCTTTTATTTTCTGAAATTCTGACCCTGGTCGTGTGGTGGTTCGTCTGCATTATTTTAGTTATTTTTGTTTTTCTTTAAATGTTCATGTGTTTGGATGTACATAAGTATAACTGTCACTGGAAAATGTTCCAAGCACAACTACTACAAATGTTCTGGGTAAAAACATTAGCAGATAATTGGAAGTTTTAGATTAAAAATAATATATTCCTGTGTATGAGTAGATTAGACAGAAAGTTTGAAAAGCTATAATGTGCTAAATTCCTGCACATCAGTTCAAAGTGTAATAAATGCTGCAAACAGTAACAGAAAAAAAAATATTATGCTAGAAAATGCAGAAGACTGCATACTGTACACATTGGAGATGGATTATGAATACAAAAGCCATTAGAAAGTCTTCAGCCTGAAGATAATAAAACAGCTGACTCAAGATCTCCTGCAGTTCATTGGCAAAATGGAAAGATGTGAAGTAGAAATCACAGAGGCAAGATATATTGAGAATGATGTTCCAGGAAGATGAGTCAGAAGTGTCACAGCCAGTCCTAATGCAAGAAAACAGAAAATGCACAAACTTTGAGAACTGTTACAGCCAAAAGTTGAAGAGAGACTTCTGAAGTCAGTGCATCAAAAGTAGAATGTAAAGCAAAATCATACCCTGCCCTTGCACTTAACCCTAACAACTGGCACTCTGAGGCTGTCTGGTATTACAGTTTTGTTCCCATTTCTTCTGGGGTGTTGCCAGTGCTTGTCCCCTGTCTTTTCTCAGAAGGTGTTCCTGGAGCAGAAAAACTCACAGTATATTCTCAAAGAAAGAACTCCAACCTATAAGCTCCCAGGGCCAACCTTTTGCCTTCCAGGCTGCTAGCCAGTCTAAAGAACTGACTTGCCCCTGAGCTATTGAGCCTCCAAGGCAGGAAAAAAGAAGTTATGTCTTACCATAACGTTCCATCTGTGTTGTAGATCTTTGTTCATTCATTATTATTAGGACTTCGGTTCTGAGATATGGCCATTTCCAAGCTCGTGCCAGTCAAAAACACTCAGCTAAGACCTACCCATAATTCCCCCCTCCTAGTTACTCCAGATTGAGTTTGCCTGCCCTTATATAAAAGACATAGTAATAGAAAAATAGTAGAAGGCTCTGTCTGAGCAAATACCCTAACCAGGAGTTCCTAAAGTCCACCAGGAGTCCAGGCAGGAGGAAGGAGGGTGGGAAGTAATGAATGAACAAAGATCTACGATACAGATGGAACATTATGGTAGGACATAACTTCTTTATCTGATGTTGTAAATCTTTGTTCATTAATTACTATTAGGATCAAGTTCCCAGCTACTTGAGTCCTGGGTGGCCCTAAGGAAGGATATTCCTGAGCACAATAGAACCAAAAGATGCTTGTCCCCTGGAGGCCAAATCCAATTTGTAATGAGAGATAAAGGTATGAGGTCTTGCCCAAGTGGCTGCTGCGCAGATATCATCCATACAGGCTCTGGAATGAAATGCTATAGAATTAGCCATAGATCTGGTAGAATGAGCCTTTATTCTGAAAGGTAAGGATAGCTTACTCTGTTGGTAGATAAAAGTAATGATGTTTCTAAGCCAGGAGGATAAAGTCACTTTGGAAACAGGATTACCCAATCTAGGTCATGCAAAGGCCACAAACAATTGATCTGTTTTCCTGAAAGATTTAGTCCTGTCCAAATAACAATGAAGCTGCCAATGCACATCAAGGGTGTGCAAAAGGTACTCCCCTCTATTAGAATGCTGAGGGAAGAAAACCGGCAGGTCAATAGATTGGTTAATGGAAAATCCAGAAATGCCCTTGGTCAAGAAAGAAGGGTCAATACGAAGGGACACCTATCTGTGTGGAAGATCAAGTAAGGTCTCTTGACACTCAAGGCCTGCAGCTCAGATACTCTTCCCGCTGAGATAGTAAGGTTTTCCATGACAAAAATCTTAAATCACATGAATCAAAGGGCTTGAAAGGAGGACCTGTGAGAGATTGAAGTACCAAAGTCAAGTCCCAGGGTTCTAAGGGAAGCTTGACCGGGGGTTTAACATGTAATACTCCTTTCAAAAATGTCTTGCATAGGCGGTGTGACATAATCGAAAAATTATCAAGTCTATTATGAAAACTGGCGAAAGCTGCTAAATGTACAGTGATCATCAATGCTGAGGCTCCTGCATGTAAAAGAGTAGTCAAGTATTGTAGGATCTTTAGAATAGGCATAGAGAAAGTGTCTAAGTTCTGAACTTTGGCCCAAATAGAGAACCTTGTCCATTTACTAGAATAAACTTTCCTGGTGGAAAGTTTGTGTGCAGCCAGAAGAATTTCACAAACAGGAGATGGGATGTCAGGCAGCCTGGCAATCATTGGAAGTGGAGGAACCAAGCTGTGAGCTTCAGACTGTGAATGTTTGGATGAATCAGTCCCTGAGGATGAGATAACAGGTCTTGGGAATGATCCAGGATCTGTGGGCTGTGAATCAGATTAGGCAATAGAAACGGGAACCAGACTTGACGGGGCCAGTAGGGGGCAACGAGGATCACTTTGCTTCTCAACCTCTGAGTTTACTGGAGAAATTATGTAATGAGTGGAAATGGGGAAAGGCATACAGAAGACCTGGGGGCCAATCGTGCGTTAGAGCGTCCCTCGGGGGTTCTCCCTGAGGGGGGATCAGGGCAAAGTAGCTTCTGCATTTGTAGTTTGGGGGGAAGCAAACAGATAGCAGCAAGGCTTGCTCCAGCATTGGAAGATCCAATCTGCTGTTACAGGGTTGAGGGACCATTCATGAGGCATCAGGATGTTCCTGCTCAGATTGTCCACAATAAGGTTGGAATTCCCGGAATGTGCATTGCTATAAGAAAGCAGTTGGAAGCTATCACCCAGTGCCAAATCCTCATGGCTTCCCGATACAGGGGGTAAGACTGGTTCCATCTTGTTTGTTGATATACCAGACGACTGACATGTTGTCTGACTGAACTGCAATGATCCCAGAGGGTAGGGATGCATGGAATGCTTGCAACGCTAATAGAATTGCCCTCAGTTCCAGGACATTTATGTGCAAATTGGCCTCCATGGGGGGGCCAGGTGCCTTGGACCATCTTTCCCTGAAAATGCCCCCCCCACCCTAACAGGGAAGCATCTGTGGTTACCGTGGCCGTGGGCTGGGGAAGACAGAACGGTCGACATCAAAGATTTGTTTGTGGCTTCATCCTCCATAGCATTTCTTCCTTGCAACGGGTTGTAAGACATATCTTGTGGTCGAGTTAGAAAAGACCATTGTGCGGAAAAGAGCCATTGCAAGATTCTCATGTGCAGCCTCGCCAGTGGTACTAACGTAATGGCAGTCACAATGGAGCCTAAGAGTTGCAGTACAAGACGTGCTGGTACATAGGTCTGAGGAAGAAGGTCTTGGAATTGGTGTCTTATTTTTGAAAGCCTGTGAGGGGAGAGAGAAACTTGACAGGATGTTGTGTCGAAAACCACTCCAATAAATTCCAGTGTCTTCATTGGGGACATTTGAGATTTGGCCTTGTTGTCTGTAATCCCCAAGTGGAGAGTGAGACCTTGAATGTAAGAGAGGCTGCAGACTAGGAGATTCCTGGTCACAGCGGTAAGAAGCCAATCATCTAGATGCAGGAACACCTGGAATCCTTGTAGTCGAAGATGAGCTACCACAATTGCCATACATTTGGTGAACACTCAGGGGGGCTGTCGAGGGACCGAATGGCAGTGCCCTGAACTGGTAGTGACTGGCTTCCAGCTGGAAGTGGAGAAACCTTCAGGAGCAATAATCCATCATTACGTGGTAGTACGTATCCTGGAGGTCTATAGAGCACATCCAGTTGTCCCTCCCTAGGAAGGGAAGAATGGACTGTACCATGACCATCCGGAATTTTTGAGGTTTGATAAATTTAATCAATAGGCTGAGATCCAGGATTGGTCTCCAGTCCATGTCTTTTTTGGCACTAAAAAGAACCTCGAGTAAAACCCGGATCCTGTCTGGTCTGGTGGGACTGGTTGGATGACTCTTTTTCTTAGCAGCTTTTCTATTTCTAAGGCTGCTAATTCCCTCTAATTGGGTGGTACATCTGGGATTCATTTGACGGGTCTGGGAATTAAATCGAATGGTATTTGGTAGCCTCTGGATATTATTCTCTGCACCCAAGCATCAGTAGTAATAAGATGCCAGATTGGTAGGTGCAGAGAAAAATGACCCCCGACTGCTTCCAGAAGAAAGCAATCGGGCCGCTGCTCAGGAGTGCTGGTAGGGTCTGCTGGAGAAAGAATCTTTAGCGCCCTGGTTACACGGACCCCCTCTACCCTGAAAGGGGCGTCTTCCATATGAGTTGCCCTCTCTACCCTGGGGGGATTGTTCACCACAAGTGTCACAAAAAGATCCTTGGGATTTCCTGAGCCACATTTTTCCTCCCTTCTGATTCCTGGAGTAGGACGTCTGAGGGGTGGAAAAGCATATGCCCACAGTAGACAAGGTCTTTCCATCTTTCTCACTACGTGCAAGTGTATCTCATACTTTGGGTCCAAAAAGTGCAGATTCATTGACAGGTGCATTGAAGAAGAAAGATTTAAAGGGGTCTATGTAGTCACACAACTGCATCCAAGCATTACGTCTCATGACAATGCCTGATGCTGCAGCTCGAGCTGCCCCCTCGGTGGTGTGAGATATCAAACGCATCAAGGTGTTTGAGATGGATACAAGGATAGCTATCTGTGAGGCGACAGTGTCACGCACCTCATCAGGCAGTACCCCCACCAAAGAGGAAGACATTTTGGAAATTTGACCTGTTTGGAGGTGAGTAAAGTGTGCCAGATAGTTCAGCGACTGAATGGCCAATGTCGCTGAAGCATAGGTCCACTTCCCTAGTCTGTCCATGGTCCGGGACTCCCAGTTCAGAGGATGGACAGTGGAACTATCTTCTGCTAGTTCCCTCTTGGTGGCCACCGCCATGACCATAGAATCAACTGTCAACTGCTTGGACCAATGGGACTAGTCTTCAGGTGTAGATAAAATTTTGTCTGGCCTCTGGTGGACAGGTTCTACATTGTCCGGGGCCTTCCAGGCATGCTGCATAATGAGCTTAACAAGGTCATCTGCCAGTGGAGACACCTAGGAAGTAGATGGCCGGGCATGGAAGGCCAGCAAGAACACTGATTCCTCAGAAGAAGGGTTAGAGGACTTCCAGTCTCCCCGCTGCTTGAGGACTTCGAGAATGTCTCCAAATAAGACATCGTCTGGGGAGACCGTGGGGACCCTTCCCCTCATCACAATTAGTGTCTTCCGTGATAGATTCCTCTGGAGAATCAAGGTGCTTCCTCTTACACCATTTCTTTCGGGGTGGCTCCCCAGTGGCATCTTCTGAGGAGGACTCCGGAGAAGGGGTTCCCTTCAAAGGGGTGTCTTGCGACTCCCATGCCCAGGGTCCCAAAATAGAGGGTTGGGAGAGGTGCATGCTAGGGAGGGGTTCTGATAACATTGGTGCTGACTGTGAGCCTGCCGAGTCAGGGACCCTCTCCATCACCTGGATAGCAGACCCACCCGAGGAGGGATGGGAGCCCAGAACCGGGAAGGACAACCTCAGAACCGGGTTGCCCTGAGGAGCCCACCTCCAGGTGAGGAGCTCAGAGAGGACTGGAAGCCATTGGAGCCATGGATACAGACAGCTCCAGCGAGAAAATAGGCCCTGGGCTAGGTACCAAGGTACAGATGGTCCAAGCACTGCTCTGAGAGTGCATCGACTCCATCGGAGCAGAAGCAGCAAGGGAGGTCGGTGCCAACAGGGAAAAACTGCTGTTGGAGCCAAGACAGTATGCACCGGAGTGGACATCAGTACCGAGATCTCCAGGATCTGGGTAGTGGCCGGAGAAGGATAAACAGGGGAAGATGTAGTAAAAGATTTTGAGCCAAGAGGGATGGAAGGTCTAGCTGGAATGGGCAATCCCCTAGCTGCCATAAGCTGGTCCACAACCCACACTAGATCTAATTCAGAAAAACTCCTAGTGGATCTAAAGGAGGCTGCTGAAGCAGAATCAGGTCTTTCTAGAAAGGGGCTAAACCTCTGCCCCAAAAAAAGGGTTGTAAGTTGGAGAGCATCTTGTCCTTGGCAGATATGCGAGTTTTGGAGCTGATGGAGCCGAAAAAACTGTCTGCACCATGGTTGGGGATGGTGCTGAAGCAGGTACAGTCATCGGGGCCAATGTGGTGCTGAGGTTGGAACCGAAATAGGGGTGAATATCATGGATGGCACCGAGGGAGAAGATACAGAGCCTGGTGCCGAAAAGGTCTGCGCCGAGGGCACTGGCAAAGCATGGAGCTGACTCGGTTCCATAACTGACAGAGATGCAGGAACTGAGTGACTCCATTTTTCCTTATGTGTTTTGGTCTTTGGAGGGGGTGAGACCTCCGACCCAGATAGAGCCTCCAAAAAAGGTGTCTTGATTAAACTTTTTAAAATAAGCTTATTTTTATGTTCTGCTACTGTATGATTACTAAAACTAGCACAAATGTCATAGTCATCTTTAAAATGATCCACGCCCAAACAGTAGACACAACGAGCATGTGTATCCAAGTTAGGCATCTTACGCCCACACTTGTCACACTGTTTAAACCCCAACTTAGCTTTGTCTGACATAGTAAGGCAACAAAGCTATCCTATAGAAAAAAAAAACAAAATAAGGGCGAGAAAAAGGTGAGAGAATACCACCGATGGTATTTAAAAAATACCACAAGTGGCAAGGAAGGGTCCGTCAAAGGCAGGAGAGAGGGACAATACCCATAATGGTAGAAATTAAATTACCAAGGTAAAGGGTAGGGAATAGAATTAGGTTATAGGCGATAGTGAGAAAAGGCTAAATTGACTAAAAAATAAAAAATTTCAAAGAGAAACTATCTTAAAAATAACAATTTTCTACTTAGCTTTGAGAGAGATGGCAAGCACGTCTGACTAGGAACGTGGCAAACGAGATCTGGAGTAACTAGGGAGGGGCATTACGGGTAGGTCTTAGCTGAAAGTTTTTGGCTGGCATGAGCTTGGAAACAGCCATATCAGTTCCGAGGATGGAACCAAAGTCCTAATAGTAATTAATGAACAAGATTTATAACATCAGATATCATTTTTAGCAGAATTCAAAAGCAGTACTGCAAATGGAATTCATATTATAAGTAAATCTGGTCTACAAATAAAAGAGAAAGCAAATAAATGTTATAGAATGAAACAGTATTACACATTTGAAAGCCTGACATTTGGATAAAGAATTAATAGTAGTGAATAAAAAATAGAGAGAAGATGAATTCTAGGATTTAAAAAACAAAGAAAATGAAATAAAAGAAAAATGTAAACTACAAAGGTAAATGTAACAGATACAGAAGGACTTGCCCAAACCCAGTCTGAGGAAGTTTACTCTGATAAAGCAAAACCTAGTAAGAGTAACTATTCTTGGAAAGCTAAAGAAAGCAATAATTCAAGAATTGCACATTGAGCAACCAGACATTGAGATATTTCCTGTTGTGATTAAATATTCAAATACTTAAAAAAACTTTCTTCAAGGCACTGTGACCAACAAACCACATATAAAAGTTTTTGCCATCTTAGTACAATACTGTAGAACGACTCTAAAACCTGCTGCTATCAAGAATAAGCTAAGCATTATAATTTTGTGTAATTACGTGCAATTTTTTTCATTTCTCCAGGTATATTACTTAACCTCCCCTTGCTAATCATGACGTTTGCATTTTTCTCCCTGGCTTAA
>NC_056739.1:564892672-564903692 GCF_019279795.1 Protopterus annectens | reverse complement strand
TATTTTTAGAAAGGAAAAAAACAGCCATGGTTCGAATCCTGGGAGTGGTAGTAAGCTGTATGCAGAATCATACCTCACAAGTGTACAGATTTGTCCAGACTGTCCAGTTAATTGGCCCATATCTGATGGCTGTTACCCTGTCCCCCTGGCATATCAGTGTGCTAATCTCTGACATGTAGGCAGCAATGTCATATAACTGACTGTCATGGCTGTACATATTTGGAAAATGTCTATGAAAACAAACCTGTCATTGTACAACTCACCAAAGGTTTATGAGGGCAACAGTCAAAATATGTCCCGGTTTCACCTGCATGTTGTCAAGACATGCCCAGAGTGTGTACAATAAGAGATGGACAGGTATGTGCATAACATCAACCTGGAATCTGGGAATATGTGTAGAAACAGTCAGGTAAGTGTTAACAAACAATACCTCCACAGGTGTACCAAGGCAAAGAGTAAAAAGGTCACACAAATAACCAACTGGTTAAAAAACACAGAAAGAAAAATCTATCAAAGCTAAACTTCTCACTGTGTGATACCTTAAACCTCTTGCAACAGAGGCCTCATGGGATATATGCAAATCACCCCTTAAAAATATCAGGTGTTTCAGCTAAATGAGAACTCTGAATGTCCACGACTTTTTCTTTTACATTCATTTTTAAGTCTGTTTATAGACAATTTCAGGCCATTAAAGTCAAACCCCTCTAGCTGTGGACATGCATGTTTCTGCCTTCTATACTAGATAAGAGGTATTGAATGATTTATTACTGGAGGGCTCTATAGATTTGGACACCTACAATTTTCTTAAAACAGAGGGTCCCAGGGTTCCTTCAGTTTTTGGCATCCCCAAGATTCATAAAAATCCCACGGACCCTCCATTGAGGCTTATTGTTGCTTCAGAGGGGTCTATTACCACCCCTTTGGCTAAATATGTGGATTTCAAACTAAAAGACCTTTCTAATAAGAGCTGCACTGTGTTAAAAGATTCTTGGGATTTCTTGAGACAAGTCAAAACACATCTTTTTTTCAACAACATTATATTCATTACACTGGACATTGTTGACCTATTTGGTTCGATCCCACACATTGGTTTTATTGTGGTTGGAAGAAAGTATGGTACATGACAAGGGATTTACAAACAATGATTTCAGAACCTGCCTTCTTTTGATGGAGGTTGTTCTCAAAAATAATTTTATGTACTTCAGGGAGAATTTTTACGGCAAGAAAAGGAGTGGCAATGGGAGCTAAATGTTCTCCCACTTATGCCAACATTATTCTCTCTTGGTGGGAACATTTGTACATAAACCAATGTGAATTTGTTAACAGTTGGGTTCTTTACAAACGTTTTTTAGATGACATCGTTATCTTTTGGATTGATACACTGGAAAAGTTTATGAATTTTTGGAATACATCAAAGGCACAACTAGGTGTTTGGACCTTACAGCTAAAGTGGATTTTGATGAATGTATATATTTGGATGTTTCACTTAGTAAAAACAGTGACCATTTTACTTCCAAGATACACAGAAAATCTACATTCTCAAATTCTTATCTTCATTTTTCAAGTGGGCACCCCTTCAGTCAAAAAAGAAATATTCTTAAAGGGCAACTTATAAGGTCAAGTAGGATGACCTCCGAAGATTCTGATTTCTTTAGTGATTGTCAATTTATAATTGACATGTTTTAAAAGGGTATCCTTCATACTTGACAGATGAAGTCTACAAGGTGGTTGTGGAAGGCAGAAAAGGGAGATTTGCCCCCATACTTGGACGGGATGATTTAGATCTTACCTCACATACAAATGACCCTGACCCGGTTAACCATTTTTCAAATGCTTTTATTATGGACTATACTGGGGATGCAGTGGCACTTAAAAACACCCTTAGCAAGGAATGGGACAAATTCAGGGATTTTACAGACTTAGAACCTTTAAAGAATCAGCCAATTCATTTTATATATCGGAAGGACATGAATTTAAAAAATATTTTTGAACTTGGAGGAACTCATATTATAAACACTGAATCACATAAAACAGGTACTTACAAATGTGGTTCCTGCACCCAATGCCAATATATTTCAAACCAAGTCAGTATTTTCATTCCCAGTAGAAAAAGGACAATTTCTTCTACTAAATTTGCAAACTGCCACACTACAGGGGTAGTGTATATTACATGTCACTCCTGCTTTTCTTTCTATGTGGGAAAAACAGAAAGAAAACTAAAATCCAGAATTTACGAACATACTTACGAAATCAAAAGAAACAATGCAAACAATGCACTGTTCCGTCACACTCAGATATGTCAGGATTCTGTTTTTTACTTCTTTGTATTGGAAGTTGTACCAAGGGAGGTCAGGGGTGGCATGTGGGAGACAAAACTTGCATATAGGGAATTATTTTGGCAGATCACATTAGACGCTACAAGAGAACCTGGTTTAAATGAAATGCTTTCAATAAAACCAGTATTAAAATTGAGGGCTGCCAAATTGTAATTTTCCCTATGTCCACTAGATGGTAGTAGAAGCACATAAAATCTCAACAGAAGCACACAAAATCCCAGCAGATACAAACAGTCTCTTAGTATTGAATTTAATTAAATACCCTTTTGAATAGTACTATGCCTTATAAACCTTTTAATCATTTTTAATTCATTTATTTCTTGAAAATATGAATTTATTGAACCTCCATACAATATAACTTTTTAATATATTTTTGATTTTTATAACTATTTTTGAATAAAATTGATTTTATCTACCTTAATTAACTTAAATCAATTATTTAAATTCTTTAATTGATTGATGCATAAAAGGTGTGTGTTTTTCTGTGTTTTGTATCAGAATTTGTGTTTTTTCTGAGGAAGAAGTTCGAAAACGCAGTTTTGTTGTGTACAAGCGTTAAATAAACCAGCTTTATCTATTTTACATTCATTTTGGATTTATTCAACCATTTCAACACTGCATTTGGAATTGTGCTGTTTGGGTCTCATACCCTCATTTGGTCTGCAGGGTGAACACTTTGTATGGTTTTTGTAACGGCAGTTCACCTCTTCATCTCTCTCTTTACTTGGTTTTTGTAACGTTCAAGAGATGGCAGAAGCACCAGGGGCAGAGACTCAAAATGATTCCAACTATCACGAAAAAGGTGAGCTAAGGAAAGTCATTGGGCAATTATCACAGCTTATTGAGCTACTTACTCCGGTTTGTGTTTCGATTGTGTCCTTAGCTACACAACACTCTTTTCCACCCAACGGACAACCAACAGGTCATCAGGAAGAGCCTATTAATGGGACAACCGGAGAACAGCCATTTCCGGTTTCATCGGAACATTCAAACGCAGATGTTCCAACTCCCTTGCCTGTTTCTCCAAACGACTTTCAGAACTTTCCTCTCCTTTTACGTTCTGGTTTTATCAACCAGGGAAATAGGAGTAACGCTAACACAAACCAACCAAAAGAACAACGGGGGCAGCGTGAACATCGCGTTACACGCAAACAAGGTGACTCAGTAAAAACTACTCATACTGTAGTTTTACAAGATTTT
Source organism: Protopterus annectens (assembly GCF_019279795.1). Taxonomy (NCBI): domain Eukaryota; kingdom Metazoa; phylum Chordata; order Ceratodontiformes; family Protopteridae; genus Protopterus; species Protopterus annectens. The sequence continues at coordinate 564,900,156 of NC_056739.1, read as the reverse complement.
TTAAACAAGGAACACAATTTGCATTGTGGTGAAGTGGTTTTAGACCACTCACCTTCAGAAACTAAGAGTTACAAGGACAATTTAGATTTATTATATTTTTACCTTGACAAACATGAAAGATTGGCATGTGATTCAGCTTTTTTAAAAGAATGCTTAAATAAAGGCATAGTACCAAAGGGGTTACGTGTGGTTAAGTTTCCCAATAGAGTGGAGGAAGGTTCCAACTTCCACAAGGAACTTATCAACATTTTTGATAAATGTGGTTTAGATATTACCAGGGCCATTATTGCTGAAAATGATAGAATTAAGGCACACTTGGTTACCAAAATTAATAATGTTAATCAAGACATTACTAATGATTTATTGTTTTCTATAGAGACTGAAAAATCTCTTTATAACAGTATCTTTTCACAAATAGAAAATGAATGTATTAAGAATATGAGAAGGAAAGCTCAAAAATTGGAAAGAGATATCAAAGCTTACAGTGAGGGGACCGCATACCCCAAACCTAAACCCTTTTATCACTATAGGGACGAATCAGTGAGAATTAATCAGGAACACAACAATATTGAATTGGAAGAGGATGTAGGATTTGTAAATGACATGGGGGATGATGCTCCAGGGGACATCCCTTTAGAATATGTTCCCCCTTTACGCAGGTCAGACAGATTACGGAATCGGAAACCAGTACATTACCACCCCCACCCAGTTTATCCCTACAGGGGGAAATACAGGAATTAGAGGACTGTAATGACCTAATCAAACAAAGTGGGAACATTTATGAATATCACCAATACAAGATTTTTAATTATAGTTCCCTGGAAGTTACACCAGAATTATTCGAATTGTTTGTGAGAGGTTTCAAGTTTATACCCTTAAAGAAAACTAGTATTCCCAAGGCTATTGTAGACTTAAAGCTTTTTTTGAGGAAACAGAATTTGGGACTTATTTTTGAAGGAACCAATAATAACCACAATACTAACACACAGCTAAGGAGGAAGAGTGTTTTTAACCCCCCCCTTCACCCCCAGTTAAGAAACTTAGAAAAAGTGATGGAAAATGAAATTAGGAAAACTGTGGGGGTACACCGTGTGCATCCCAATCTACCTCACAACGAAATTCAACTACTGGAAAAACTCAAAAGTAACAAATCCATTCGTATTATGCAACCTGACAAGGGGGGTGGAGCTGTCTTGATGGATGCCATAATATATGAATCCAAAATGAAGGAAAGCCTACAAAATGTTAACAACTACACCAGAGCTTCTATCAATGAAATAAATATTTCTACAGCTAAAATCAATGTGGTATTGAATGATTTATTACTGGAGGGCTCTATAGATTTGGACACCTACAATTTTCTTAAAACAGAGGGTCCCAGGGTTCCTTCAGTTTTTGGCATCCCCAAGATTCATAAAAATCCCACGGACCCTCCATTGAGGCTTATTGTTGCTTCAGAGGGGTCTATTACCACCCCTTTGGCTAAATATGTGGATTTCAAACTAAAAGACCTTTCTAATAAGAGCTGCACTGTGTTAAAAGATTCTTGGGATTTCTTGAGACAAGTCAAAACACATCTTTTTTTCAACAACATTATATTCATTACACTGGACATTGTTGACCTATTTGGTTCGATCCCACACGACATTGGTTTATTGTGGTTGGAAGAAAGTATGGTACATGACAAGGGATTTACAAACAATGATTTCAGAACCTGCCTTCTTTTGATGGAGGTTGTTCTCAAAAATAATTTTATGTACTTCCAGGGAGAATTTTTTCGGCAAGAAAAAGGAGTGGCAATGGGAGCTAAATGTTCTCCCACTTATGCCAACATTATTCTCTCTTGGTGGGAACATTTGTACATAAACCAATGTGAATTTGTTAACAGTTGGGTTCTTTACAAACGTTTTTTAGATGACATCGTTATCTTTTGGATTGATACACTGGAAAAGTTCTATGAATTTTGGAATACATCAAAGGCACAACTAGCTTTTTGGACTTTACAGCTAAAGTGGATTTTGATGAATGTATATATTTGGATGTTTCACTTAGTAAAAACAGTGACCATTTTACTTCCAAGATACACAGAAAATCTACATTCTCAAATTCTTATCTTCATTTTTCAAGTGGGCACCCCTTCAGTCAAAAAAGAAATATTCTTAAAGGGCAACTTATAAGGTCAAGTAGGATGACCTCCGAAGATTCTGATTTCTTTAGTGATTGTCAATTTATAATTGACATGTTTTTAAAAAGGGGGTATCCTTCATACTTGACAGATGAAGTCTACAAGGTGGTTGTGGAAGGCAGAAAAGGGAGATTTGCCCCCATACTTGGACGGGATGATTTAGATCTTACCTCACATACAAATGACCCTGACCCGGTTAACCATTTTTCAAATGCTTTTATTATGGACTATACTGGGGATGCAGTGGCACTTAAAAACACCCTTAGCAAGGAATGGGACAAATTCAGGGATTTTACAGACTTAGAACCTTTAAAGAATCAGCCAATTCATTTTATATATCGGAAGGACATGAATTTAAAAAATATTTTTGAACTTGGAGGAACTCATATTATAAACACTGAATCACATAAAAAGGGTACTTACAAATGTGGTTCCTGCACCCAATGCCAATATATTTCAAACCAAGTCAGTATTTTCATTCCCAGTAGAAAAAGGACAATTTCTTCTACTAAATTTGCAAACTGCCACACTACAGGGGTAGTGTATATTGCCACATGTCACTCCTGCTTTTCTTTCTATGTGGGAAAAACAGAAAGAAAACTAAAATCCAGAATTTACGAACATACTTACGAAATCAAAAGAAACAATGCAAACAATGCACTGTTCCGTCACACTCAGATATGTCAGGATTCTGTTTTTTACTTCTTTGTATTGGAAGTTGTACCAAGGGAGGTCAGGGGTGGCATGTGGGAGACAAAACTTGCATATAGGGAATTATTTTGGCAGATCACATTAGACGCTACAAGAGAACCTGGTTTAAATGAAATGCTTTCAATAAAACCAGTATTAAAATTGAGGGCTGCCAAATTGTAATTTTCCCTATGTCCACTAGATGGTAGTAGAAGCACATAAAATCTCAACAGAAGCACACAAAATCCCAGCAGATACAAACAGTCTCTTAGTATTGAATTTAATTAAATACCCTTTTGAATAGTACTATGCCTTATAAACCTTTTAATCATTTTTAATTCATTTATTTCTTGAAAATATGAATTTATTGAACCTCCATACAATATAACTTTTTAATATATTTTGATTTTATAACTATTTTTGAATAAAATTGATTTTATCTACCTTAATTAACTTAAATCAATTATTTAAATTCTTTAATTGATTGATGCATAAAAGGTGTGTGTTTTTTCTGTGTTTTGTATCAGAATTTGTGTTTTTTCTGAGGAAGAAGTTCGAAAACGCAGTTTTGTTGTGTACAAGCGTTAAATAAACCAGCTTTATCTATTTTACATTCATTTTGGATTTATTCAACCATTTCAACACTGCATTTGGAATTGTGCTGTTTGGGTCTCATACCCTCATTTGGTCTGCAGGGTGAACACTTTGTATGGTTTTTGTAACGGCAGTTCACCTCTTCATCTCTCTCTTTACTAGGTAAGAGGTATATACTGCAGGGAAAACTCAGTTCATGTAAACAGCTGTCTACATCCATACCACTGTCCAAACTAAGGCCATAGGGTAGTGTATTAATACCTGTAAGGTACAGATCACAGCACTGACTAGGAAAGTAATGAGAACTACAGGGATATACAAGTTGTTAGTTGACATCCCCCCCACCATATCTGCAACAATAAACTAAATACACAACTCAATTGGTATGTGCTCTATTAAATCTACTGTTGGGACACACGTCCTATTGTTTGATAAATATTTACATTTGTTTCTATGCATGTGCCATGTTAAAATACTCCCACATTGGTGGCATGCTGCCATCAATGTACCTACATGCTGTTGTAATGGCCATTGTGGTTCCATATATGCATGTGTTCTGTTTGCTATGCAACTGTCCCATATTTGGTGTTTTGGGTTAATGGGAATATCTATACATGCTGCTATACCTAATCCTGGAATGTGTTGACTATTACTAACCCACCTATGTTGTAAAACTGAAACACCATGGCACGTTTGGGAAGGCTGGTGCCAGCGGACCCACCTCTCATACCTCATCTGGCCATAGCACAGGGCACTAGCATGTCCGGGTCCCAACGCCAGGACCTCCTTGTCTGCTGGTCCTGCTCCACCTTCAGGTGTAACTGCCTCAGGGGATAGGGGTCGGCCCCCCTGGGAGCGGGTGCAAACAGGACACTGTCACCCGTCGCCAGGTCCGGGGTATGGTGCGTAGCGAGCTCTGCAGGGAGTTTGGAAATCTGCTACGCTAGCTTGAGGGCCACGTGGAGCAACTAGAGGGGCAGCCTGCTCCTCCTACTCAGCCCCCAGCACAGCCACCTTCGAGACTATGAAAGTGCAGTGGTGACTGGCCATGGGTGGGGACCTCAGTCCCCCTTTTTCTACTAGGGGGCTCATGGGCTTCTGACTTCCAAACACCCCTCCCCATCCAAGGTGTTTAACCCCCACATGTGTCATATACTGCCCCTGTATGCTGTCTTGTCTGTTATCCTACCCAACCTACCTCCCAAAATATACCTACTATCCCTCCCCAACATCCCACTCTGACCATAACAAAAAAAAAAAAAAAAGGGCAATCTGTTCCCAAAAAAAAATCTCGCCCCATACATAGCTGTCCATTTTGCACATGTGTCCACTGGAAACACGATGTAATCTGGTCTAATTGGCTTCACAACATATTATTGTTGTCCTCACCCCTCTCTCAGGGGTATGAATGTCAAAATCTACCTTCCATTCAGTGTACATGCACGGTTGTTGCTGTAGAAGAAATGGGCAACTATGGACCTTCCCTACACCCAGCCTGCACATCCCTAGCTATTTTCCCTACTGTCTTTCCCTCTTTGTGCCCCCTTTTCACCACTTTCCTGTCAACCATTTTTCATTTCTTTTAAAGAAATTAGGGAGGGGGTAAGTGGGAATAAGCACTTTTAAGCAGCAGTAGGCATGTTTAAGCCTGTTTGCAGGGGGGGGGCGGTATGCAATGCATACACAGGTTAAGCAATTGAGAAGCTAAATCAGTATAAGAAACTGTAACCAGAAGTTAGCAGTGCTTACCTTCATGCAAACCCACTTACAACTGCTTAAAAGTGCCTTAATCACTCTGTATCCAATGGCCCTTGTTCTGCCCAGCAACAAAACAAACAGCCTTTGCAAAGCTCAAACCCAGGGCCCTGCACACGATAAACAAAGTGATTTACCACTAAGCCATGCAGACATATATAACACTGATGTTTTCACAAACATATCATCCAGCACAGTCATCCAACAGTACAGGAAATGTATTTATACATGTATGTATGTGTATATATTTTTTTATATTTATATATATATATATATATATATATATATTGTATATAAATCTCTCTCTCTCTATATATATATATATATATATATATATATATATATATATATATATATGTATATATACACAAATGCATACATCTATAGATATATATGTCTACATATATATATATATATATATGTCTATATATATATATATATATTTATATATATATGTTTGTATATATATATATATATATATATATATATATATATATATATATATATATATATGTATATATATATATATATATATATATATATATATATACAAACATATATATGTGGGTGTACTTTCCTACAACGAAAATTCACTTTTTCAAAATGGGAAAGTACATCCCTACTTAAGCGAAATTGCACTTTAATGAAAGTGCAGTTTCGCTTAAGCTCACTAGACTGAACCTACTGCACCACAATGAAGGAATTTGAAAAATGGGCTATGTCCTCCACTGTGGTGCGATAGTCACTGACCTTAAATAGGTCAAGTTAAGGGGATAGCCCTACTAACTATCCCCTTACCCAAACCCGTGCCCTAACCCTAAAGTCCATGACTATCGCACCACAGTGGAGGACATAGCCCGATTTGGAATGTCTTCCACTGTGGTGCAATAGTCATGGACCTTAGAGTTAGGGCACGGGTCAAGGAAAGGGTATAGCCCTACTAACTATCCCCTTACCCTAACCTGTGCCCTAATCCTAAGGTCCATCACTGCTAGCCCGTTCAGTCTAGTGGGTTCGCGACAGTGCACTTTTGTGAAAGTGCACTTTCGCGTTAGTGTGGGTGTACTTTCGAAGTTCGAAGTAGTGAACTTTCATTCTTCAAAAGTACACCCATATATATATATATATATATATATATATCTGTAAGCAGATATATATATATATATATATATATATATATATACAGATATGTATCGGAAGCAATAAACATGCCAAAGATACATATACACACACACATATATGCAGATACATATATATATATATATATATATATATATACATATATATATATCTATATAAAAAAAAAATATATATATATATATATATATATATATATATATATATATATATATATGTATGTGTATAACTACACATACACACACATAGATCTGTATAGGAAGATACATATTTAGAGGGTGCACAGCTGCACAGCATATTAAACAGCCAGTATTCCTACAGTTGCCACATTTTCAAATGGACAGTGTATGAGTCACTCATAGAAAACACAATTGTCGCCTGAAACATATACCCACAGAGAAGTCAAAGGATATGACACCACACACAGGTTTGCATACATAAGAAAGGTTTGTGTACTATTACAGTTGTATATGCCATGCCATATAGCTATTAAGACTTTGAAATACATATTAACTGATTAATGCAACTCTCAAGGAGATCATTTTATACAGTAATCCAAAAGCATAACATATGTCGCTGTCCTGGTCAAGGCCTTCAAGTAGTACAACAGTAAAGACAGACTGGGCCAAAGGATAACAATCAATCAACAGTAAGTAATGCAGATGTACAGTCCAGCAGCCTCTAATTACACTCTGTACTCAATTCCTATGGGGAAAAGACTCAAGTTGACACAATGAGATGTATCTGTTACATAACAATGCATAAATGAAAACATCACAATCACACTGACAAAAAGAACAGTCTGTATGGCAGTAAGCACTAGGCCACCAATGTTCCCAAGGTGAAATCTATGGTAATGTACAGCCATATCCCTTAAGGCAGCTTACTACCGATATCCCTCACATGTTGTAACAGCCTAGGTTATTTATGGTGCATACCCCTCCCCCATAGACTCACTTACAGGGGCATATAACACTGTTACAATCACTGACCTCTAGACTGCAGAAGGGTACACAGAAGGGTACACATGTTTTGTGCAGCTAAAGCCCACATATATATGGACCCTACCCCACAATATGTGTGGGGGTCACAACAGCACTGGAATGATGGCAGGAATGGCAGC
>NC_056739.1:564882672-564887672 GCF_019279795.1 Protopterus annectens | reverse complement strand
CTACTAACATCACATCTCTCACACAGTTATGTAGGTCCCTCTGGTATACCTCCAAGGCAGCAGCCTGTAGCTGGTGAATATGGTTTTTGTTCAGGTTTGCCAATACACTGGTCATGTTATGGCTATGGTATATTCCATGCACACATTTAACAGACCTATCCATAATGCATGCCGTACACTTTCACGTATTGTTGCTGTTAACTGCACTTCATCACAGTGGTCACCATGATGGTGTATCTGAAGGGTATGTCAGACTCCTGCAATATAACGAATGTCCTGTCATTGCAAAATGTGTGCACAAAGATGAACATAATGGTGGGACAAATGGCCTACAGTAGGGACATGTGTGAAACATCACCGGTATACAGTGCTATAACAGTGTATGTACCAGTATTACAATGGCAACTGTTACAGATCTATACTATGGCATATCATAATACTGCGGTCCACAACACTTACAACCTGCAATGTGGTCCTAACATGAGCAATGAGTGTGTAATATGAAATCAGATGTTAGGGCAGCAAATATGGGTAATACATACCTTCACAAACACTGGAAGCATATGTGTGCACATACTCCAGATAAAATATAGTGGAAGCAGCTTGTTGAGGTACTGACTGCATGCATTTGTCATGAAAATGCACCTCCCAGCAAGTACATGTCCCCAGTGTCACATCAAGAATTGGTCTGCTGTCCAAGACGTTTGGCCATCAAATGTGCACACTTACTTGCAACAGGGGCAGCTGTGGCTTGCACACATCTTACATGCCATGGCATGGGCCCCATACTCAACAGGTAGCACCCATGAGCTGGACATGTAGCCATACCTCACCATTGCATATACCATGGCAAACAGTGCAGTCATGTATGTGGAGAGGATGTATGGGGCAGGAATGATGTAGGAAATAAACAGATGGCCATCCAAGACAGATGATGTCACATGTAGCAAACTGGTCATGCAGGCTGCCTAGTAACATGCCACAACACTGAGGGGGTTGCAGGAATGTTTAGCAAGTACTGGCTGTGCAGTACCCATGTCAGCAATTGCTTGGAATCTGCAAATGTGTGGCCCATGGGTTAGGGTAATCAGATGTGACAGTTGTACCACAGGAAACATCAGCCAGGCCTCTCTACAGGTAGGGTATGCATAACAGAAGAGGTCCCCAAAAGGCATGCATTGCAATGTGTACTGGTGTACCAAGACCACATTGGTAACCTACAGACAGTATCATGTACAATACATGTGCTGCACAACCAACACCTCACCCCACCTCAGGTCCACCATCCCCATCTATACCATGCCAGTGCCAGTGTACACCTGTGTGCTTGCCATTCATTAGCTGGGACTAGGCTGTTACACGTGGTGCTCAGTGTTTGGGACACTGCAAACTGACACACGTGTAGGCCATAGTTGTCAAGGTTCTGCAAAAAGGCCGAAGGTGGGGAGGGGGTGTCATCATGACACAAAAGTGCACTGCAGCAGGGAACCAAAGGATGCTATGAATGGCCATATCTGCACACAGTTAGGGTCAGGAACTGTGGCAGACATAATCCTGACTCCACAGCAATAGTGATGGCAGTGTGTGAACTCCAAGAGATGTGCACATGAGTTGACCTTGCACTCATGCAGAGTTGGGGGACATGTGTAGGGCAGACCAACCATATACTGGCAAATGCAGATGGCCCATGCTAGTATACCCCTGCAGGAATATTGGCTGCTGTAGTACACATACCAGTAGGTGCAACAAACCATCATGATAAGGGCATGCACACATATGCACCCACGAAATGTATGCATCTCAATCAGCATCACCACAACTAACACATTTGTTTGACACTACATTTGATTGTACATGACATATGTGACATATCAGGCTCATGTAATGTTAACATATGCAGTAATGTGGTCCCATGACATATCAAGGAAGAGGGCGTAATATCAATAAGGGTGTGTACACTCCCCATAGCCACGGTATGGGTTGATGGTTGTCAGTGTAATTGTAACGTATTGCTCATACATGCACTGCTAATGATGACATCTGTAAATCAAACAGCAAGCATTCACAAATAACATCTGTTCACATATCATCCCAGGTATGTGTCGGACAAACACATAGGGGCTGTGAGCAGCAGAGCAGACATAACTGACACAGTAATACACACTCAACAATGGTGAGCACACCTGTGAGGTAAGGTGCACAGTACATGGCAGGATGCTGAACAGGTGCACAGAAATATTGTGTACATGGGTGCAGTGTTTTCCAGGGGAAGGGGCATCACCTACTAACACAGCCCATGCACCATACACATGTATATTGTTGCCAGCATGAACTGACTATACCTGCATTGCATGCTGTTGAGTACCATATATTATGCATGTTGACAGATGGGTAATGGGAGGTCTGTGTGTAATATCTTTGTGCAACCTCACCTGTAAATGTGTATGGATGGGGGGTTATTTTGTCTGCACGTGCAATCTGGTGGATTGGAGGGAGGCTGATGCATGTAGGATGTGTGTGTGTTTGTGGGTGGGTTCATGTATGCACATGTGTGAATGTGGGGTTGTTCATACGTCTTGACTTCCCTTTAGAATTGTGCAGTACATGGACATGGACTGACATGAGACACCAGTAATACTTGTCTGATATGGACAGTTGTTAGTATAATAAGGTTTGTAGCATGAAACATGCATTGGGAGGGAAACTAGACACCAGGTATTCTGTTAAAACTACAATCAGCTGACAGGTGAAAGAATATCCACATATGCAGCACTACAGATGCATTGAGGAATTACTAGACAACACCAGTGAGTGTAACCAAATATTACTGTTTTCTACATAATGAATTAATAGAGCAACAGATCTTGCATCTACTGAGCAATAGTTACGTATGACACTCCAGTGTGTGACATTATTGAGTGACTGTAGTAGCCCCTAACATATGGGGACCATGCTCACGATGTCTGGACAAATCCAGGGTGAACACTGGATGACAGCAGTGATTCCTTGTAAAACCAACTCCTATCAAGTCAAAGAGGTAATGGAGTAACAGGTCATATTTTGTGGTCACTTGTCTAGGCAATTAGAAGAATGATACCTTAATGACTGGTATTAATGAGTGTAGGTTTCCACATGTGATGCAGGATGGGGAACTTAAAAGAATAGACCTGGGACAGTCTGTAAATTCAGGGACAGGTAGGTATTATGGTAGAATGTCAGTGTGTGTGTGTGTGTGTGTGTGTGTGTGTGTGTGTGTGTGTGTGTGTGTACGTACTGTTAAGCAATGACATACAGGTCTTAAACTGCGTTTCTTGTTTTCCCCTCATAGGTGGTGAGGTGGGTCAAGGTCCCTCCTGCACACAATCTGATGTTGGTGTCCATACAGATACTGAAAATAATGACAGGTGTGTTGAGGCACAGGCAGGGTTGTCAGAGGCTAAAACTGTGCCGTTTGACATCCCCCTGCTATCCACCCCATCCCTGCACACAGTTACAGTGCCTATAGATACCCCATCACCAGTGGCCATAGCAGAGGGACAGTTGGTGGTTGGTGGCAGTGCACAGGACAGTGTGGTATCTATGGCTGCTGTGTTTGGACACAGCAGCCATAGCCAGATGTCCTGCAGGGTACCTCACAGGCAGATGTACCGGGTGCTCATGTGAGGGTTGCTGGTCATCATGCCCCTGGCAGAAGTGCCACATCTGGTACCACCAGACGCATGTTTCAAGCTCTCATGGAGGCACAGGCACATATGGAATGGTACACGAGACAGGGTCTGAGGCTACAGAGGGCTGCTTTTTCAGCTGTGACAACATCTGTGATCTTGCAGGTGCCCTCCATTATTATACAGAGGTGTGGGGTGAGATGATGGGCATCCTCGACAGTGGATTGTCTGTGCTAGAGCATGTGGTGAGACTGGTGCGATGACCACATGGACTTAGGCCAGCAACACCACATCTGGCGGTTGATGTGGACATGCAAGGACATCAAGCCACTCCTGTAATGGCAGTATCAGCCCCAGCACTGCAGGGGAGGCGCTGTCCACACCACACCACAGCAGGCCACATGCATGTGGCCCTGGCCAGTCACAGAAGGGACGTGGTTCCAGCAGGCATATATCATCATCAGGGGAGAGTAGCATATCGAGGCTTGTACCTGGACATGCCTGTGGAACACTTGGCAGGCACAGTTCTTGTGTCCATGGCCGGAGGCGGTGAACTACACACAGTGAATGAACGTGTATGAGAAGTTTGAATCCTGTCTTTCAGTACATTCTGTTATGTTTGTGTTTGTGCTTCATTAAACACCTTCAACTCGTTCCTCTTATTGGTGAGCTCCCAGTGTATTTTTCGTTTTGTGGAACTACACACCCTGCCAGGTATGGTCTGCAGCTGTCCAATAAACACCTGTATAGGGCAGCCACATGGCAGAACTGTGTGTGCATACCCACACACTATACAAACACACCTAGGGCAACCCCATCCCTACACACACCACATCACCATGGCCATATCAGTAAGTTACACCCCTCACTCACACACATGGTGTCAAATGACCCACCCTAGGTCTCTGGCGAACCAACAACACACCCTGTACATATGATACCTGTGTCACATCCCTGTCACCCATAACATCGATGCAGAGACAGGTTAATATGGTTCTGATGCACACGGTGATTGTACTGCAGTGTACCAATGTACTGCTGTATAACATGTTTTCAGCAGTAATGTTTAATGCTTACATGTCAGGTAGTGTAGCTGTCCAACCATGATGCATTATAGCTGTTAGTAACACTGAGTGATTGTGGTCTCCATAATGTTATCCATTTGTGTTGTAGGTGTCCATGTGTCAGCAGGAGGATGGTCTGCTGTCATATCTCACAAGGGGTATGGCACTGTGGTGACACCATGGCTGTACCATATCCTAGGTGCAGTTGAACACATTGTCACAGGTCTGTGTAACAGTTACTGCCTGTGCCACATGGACAGATGACCTGTGG